>NW_011475614.1:0-524 GCF_000754665.1 Bison bison bison
TTTCCAATAAGTCAGTTCTTCACATCAAGTGGCCAAAGTATTGGAGCTTCAGCTTCAATATCAGTCCTTCCAATGAACATCCAGGACTGATTTCCTTTAGGATGGACTGGTTGGATCTCCTTGCAGTCCAAGGGACTCTCAAGAGTCTTCTCCAACATCACAGTTCAAAAGCATCAATTCTTTGGTGCTCAGCTCTCTATATTCCAACTCTCTCACCCATACATGACTACTGGAAAAACCATAGCCTTGACTAGACAGACCTTTGTTGGCAAAATAATGTCTCTGCTTTTGAATATGCTATCTAGGTTGGTCATAACTTTCCTTCCAAGGAGTAAGTGTCTTTTAATTCATGGCTGCTGTCATCATCTACAGTGATTTTGGAGCCCAAAAAAAATAAGTACTGACACTGTTTCTATTGGTTTTCCTATTTACCATGAAGTGATGGACTGGATGCCATGATCTTCGTTTTCTGATGTTGAGTCTTTAAGCCAACTTTTTCACTCTCCACTTTCACTTTCATCAAG
>NW_011475615.1:0-537 GCF_000754665.1 Bison bison bison
AAAAATGTATGTTTTTAGAGGTTATGCAATGTGTTCTTAAGTTTACCAATCAGTAAATGCTGGTATAATAGTTCAATTACTTGATTCTTGGTTTTGTTAAGACTTTTAAGGACTAAAAATTATAATATGTAATTAAAGCTACTAGAAATGACAAGGGGAGCATTTCAGTGTGTAAAGCAACTAGAATATGTGTTGCAAGTGAGAGAAGGTATAAAGAATGGAGATGTTTTTGTTGCAGAAAAATGGTGATAATTTTGTCGTAGAGCCAGTTGCTTCTGGATAGGGAAAAATAATGGAAAAACCATATGGATACAAAAAGTGGTATAAGGTTTGTTAAAAAAAAAGAACTTTGAGAAAATAAATTTGTATGTCATCAGGAGTAATTAAGATCAGATTTAATTATGTAAATGAACTTAATTATTAATAGTAAGCTGGTTTGAGACCGGAATTTGGTTTTCTTCTTCCCATTAGAACAAAATTTTCCTGGAATATTGAGCTACTTTTGATAACAGATTGTAAGTTTCTTTCTCTAGCTAA
>NW_011475616.1:0-575 GCF_000754665.1 Bison bison bison
TTCCCATCTCTTTCAGAATTTTCCACAGTTAATTGTGATCCACACAGTCAAAGGCTTTAGCATAGTCAACATAGCAGAAATAGGTGTTTTTCTGGAACTCTTTTGCTTTTTCCATGATCCAGCAGACGTTGGCAATTTGATCTCTGGTTCCTCTGCCTTTTCTAAAACCAGCTTGAACATCAGGAAGTTCATGGTTCACATATTGCTGAAGCCTGGCTTGGAGAATTTTTAACATTACTTTACTAGTATGTGAGATGAGTGCAACTGTGCAGTAGTTTGAGCATTCTTTGGCATTGCCTTTCTTTGGGATTGGAATGAAAACTGACCTTTTCCAGTCCTGTGGCCACTGCTGAGCTTTCCAAATTTGCTGGCATATTGAGTGCAGCACTTTCACAGCATCATCTTTCAGGATTTGAAAGAGCTCAACTGGAATTCCATCACCTCCACTAGCTTTGTTTGTAGTGATGCTTTCTAAGGCCCACTTGACTTCACATTCCAGGATGTCTGGCTCTAGGTCAGTGATCACACCATCGTGATTATCTGGGTCGTGAAGATCTTTTTTGTATTAGTTCTTC
>NW_011475617.1:0-540 GCF_000754665.1 Bison bison bison
ATATATATGTGTGTGTGTGTGTGTGTGTGTGTGTGTGTGTGTATACTATGCACACATATATACATATATAAATATTGCATACACCAATATAAATATAACATATCCCATGTATTTTCAAGTAAAATGTTAGGCAATTTTTAATGAGACATGTGTTTAATAAGATTAGTTCAAGGACATTGGAAGACATAACAGTCAACTTTTTACTTGTAAATGCTGTCATCACAGGGCTGCTTCTTATTTCAATGCTTCATGAAAACCTAAGGTCTATTATTAAAATGTAGTTTTTAAAAGACATTTTAATGAGAACCTGGAATAGTTCTGTAAGAGACAGAACTGTGTGCCAGTCTGATTTCATTCAGAGCTTGGTCTAATACAGTGTTCCTCCAAGTGTGGTCTGTGGACATCTGTATGCATATAATTTAAGATACTTGTTAAAAAGGCTCAGATCTACTGATCTGAATCTCTGGGCTAGGCCTGGGTGTCTGCATTTTAACCTATTTAGACAAAACTTTGAAGTAAACTTTGAGATGTAGGAGAGTG
>NW_011475618.1:0-509 GCF_000754665.1 Bison bison bison
AAAAATGCCTTAAATAAGAGGGAAAAAAATCTATATTCTTTTTTATATTAACTATAATTTTCCATTAACTATACTGACAAATAGAAAATGATCCTAATATTCAATAATTTGAAAAGGAAAAGACAACAGTGACATAATTCCTCAAACAACTATTTTTCAGTAATTAAATATAATGACTGCAAAACTATTTGGAGAAATCTAGGAATTGAATCCATCAGTTCTGAAGTCATGGAGACCTATTCCAATTCTGGCTCCCTCTGCCATATCTTATCCATGATTCTCAGTACATCATTACCTCATTTTCCCAAGCCTCAATATGCTCATCTGTAAAATGAAGATAATGATCCACACTGAACAGGATCAATGTGAGGATTCAATTAGATGTGACAATATAAAGAAAACATGAAGACGGTGCTACAACCACAGCAGCTGTTCAAAAAATGTAGATACTTGATCAATGTGAGGATTCAATTAGATGTGACAATATAAAGAAAACATGAAGACGGTGC
>NW_011475619.1:0-862 GCF_000754665.1 Bison bison bison
ATCTTTTCCAATGAGTCAACTCTTCGCATGAGGTGGCCAAAGTACTGGAGTTTCAGCTTTAGCATCATTCTTTCCAAAGAAATCCCAGGGCCATAGCAGTAGTTATTCTGGGAAATGGCATTATGGGTAATTTATTTCATTTTTATGTTAATAAGTATGTGTCACTTTGATAATAAGAGGAAAAGTGTTTTTAATTGGGTTTGTTTGTTTGTTTGTTTGTTTAAATACAAGAGTGGATGCTTAAGACTTTGAAGTGCAGGAGCAGAAAAACCAAAGAAGACTCAGAAGTGCCTTCTGATTCATGATACAGAGACTTGGATAAAACGTAGTTTATCAGGTAGATGTATTTCATAAACTTTCTGAATAAAGAGGATCATAGACATTTTGGACATTAAAGAAACAAAGCAGGTAATGTTCTTGGGCTCTTCCCAAAGCCTCTGTGTAAGGTAGAAAAGTGAAACAGAACATTCTCTCTTACACATCTCCCCAAATCTCTAAGATGGCTTTCAGTTGCACTATCAGTACATTCTCTCTTACACATCTCCCCCAAATCTCTAAGAAGGCTTTCAGTTGCACTATCAGTAATGAATACAAGAACATTTCAAAACTTTTAGTTCAAAACAAGCAAAGCACAACTTACAAAAAAGGGAAATATACAGTACTGCTGTCACAATTTTGAGGGACACGAAGTCCAGGTCAATCCTTTCCTCACACAAGTTCTCAAATCATCATTCTAGAGATCTCATCTAGAGATCTCAGTAGATTAGCTACTTCACAAATGCTAATCCGACTATAAAGTTACTATGTGCTGTGCTCAGTTGGGTCTGACTCTTTGTGACCCCATGGACTGTAGCCCTCCAGG
>NW_011475620.1:0-607 GCF_000754665.1 Bison bison bison
AATAACCCTGCCAAGTTATTGATAATTTTATATGGTTAGTCTTAAACCACACACACACACAAAAGTATCATGCATTCCAAAACTGAGCCTAGACATTTTACAGTAACTATACTTTCCTTTCATAATCACTTACCAATAAAAAATTATAATCTTCTACATTTCTATATGTAAACACAGCCAAGCATATTTCACATATATGGATATTATTCATGATAAATGTATGGCCTTCACAAAATCTTGATTTTAATCTCTTCCAAATTTCATACAAATTTCACAACTACAAACATCACAAAGGCTAAAAAGGACTAGAGCTAGGCACAAGGCAATTACTTGACCAAAATTTAAGAATTCATTCCTATAGTTCCAATAACAAAGGATATTACAATTTCATTCATTCATTCTTAAGATTCTGAATAATCCAGCAATTTCACTTCCGGGTATTCATCCCAAGGAAAGGAAAACACTAATTTGAAAATATATCTGAACCTTCATGTTCACTGCAGTATTATTTACAAAAGTCAAAACATGGAAGCAACCAAAGAGTCCATCAAATGGACAATGATGAGTAGATAAATAAAATGTGGTATATATACACACAGTGGAATAT
>NW_011475621.1:0-556 GCF_000754665.1 Bison bison bison
AAACTCTAGAACGCGGGAATGGTAAAAACCTAAACACTTGTATAGCTGTCCCAGTCCTCCTGAAAGCAGCCAGGCTGACCTAGACCCTCCTGGGCGCTTCCTCTGCTCACAGCCAGGTTTGCCCATCTCTCGAGCTGGGTTCATCAGCCTGGCACCTCTTGGGGGGGGGGCGTCCTTTGCGGCACCCTGAGCCCCACTCACCAGATGCCAGAAGCACATCCTCCCCAGCGGGAACAGCCAAGAAGCTCTAACAGCCACCAGACACCCCTGGGGGCAGGGGCGGGTGTCACAGTCACCCCGGGGGCCCTGTACTGCACGGCAGCCCTGTGGGTGTCCCAGGCCTGCGGCCCACTCTCGGGAACCGTCCCTGACCAGGGAAGGACCGCTGCCAACAGCGGTGAAGAAGGATCTGGCGGTTTCACGCACTTTCCCTTCTCACTATGTCTGCACAAATGGTTTCACCGACACTTTATAAACTTCAGATAAAGAATGTTGCTTGCGTTTGGCTCTGACTGATCTGTCCGGGGTACCTGTTACAGAACTTCTAAAGGAGAAC
>NW_011475622.1:0-606 GCF_000754665.1 Bison bison bison
ATAGCCACTCACCCCATTCTTTGTGCTCCCGTAGAGGCATGTGGCAGACTTAACTCCTAGCTCTGCGAGCGGCGCCTGGACTTGACGGAGACACTATATCTCACAGGTGGAACTAGATGAACAGCTCTCTTTTCTACCTGTTTTGTGCCAGTTTACACAGATCTGTCACTTGGTTGTTGCCCCTGCTGTCAAATGTTTCACTGTCAAAGTGAGTTACTACGGTATACTAAGAAATGACTCGCAAAGAAAAAGGTCACTGTTTTTTCATCTCCTCCTCTTCCACCCGTGCCCTGGGGACAGCACCTGTTCCTGCTTATTGAGGAATGTGACAGATACGTGTCTGTGCTGCCTGATGTTTTTAATAAAAAAAGAGGAGGATTGGTCCTTCCTGCAGAGATTTTTTGTTATTTATTTCAATTTGCTTTACAAAGGAGATGCTTCGAGCACTTCAGACTCTCTCAGACTCTAATTGTGATTGAACACTTAAAGCTGCAGGTGTTAGGAACTGAAAGAAACCCCTAATTCTTAGCGTTCACAGGACAATAGAATTCAAAGCAAAAAGGAATGGGCTTTTAGTGGCTTTTTTTTTTTCCGTTTTCACAATCA
>NW_011475623.1:0-559 GCF_000754665.1 Bison bison bison
ATAAAATTATACAACCATTCTCTAAAACACAAGAATTAAATAAAGATTTATCAGAAATAGTTATTCCAAATAAACACTGAATTTTCAATAAGAGAAATGATGGCATTTTATCTTACAGTCTGTGACAGTTCCTTCTTTTGTAAGAAGTACATGTGTTCTATAATCAAAACATGTCAGAAAAATCATCTTACTTAGAAAGCTTTCTCATGCTAATGTAATTTTTTTAAATCGAGAGGTAAGTTTACCAAAGCAGACTGTTTAAATTACAAAAGTACTTATCCTCTTAAAAACTGCTTCCCCTACATGGTACTGTGCTATGTTTAGTTGCTCAGTTGTGTCCAACTCTTCGCAACCCCATGGACTATAGCCTGCCAGACTCCTCTCTCTATGGGATTCTCCAGAAAAGAATACTAGAGTGGGTTGCCATGCCCTCCTCCAGGGGATCTTCCCAACACAGGAATCCAACCCGAGTCTCCCTCATTGCAGGCAAATTTTTTACCATCTGAGCCACCAGGGAAACCCCAGAATACTGGAGTGGGTAACCTATCCATTCTCCAGG
>NW_011475624.1:0-630 GCF_000754665.1 Bison bison bison
TCTCAGTGCAGGGGGCCAGGGTTCAACCCTGGTCAAGGAACTAAGATCCCACATGTCTCAGGGCAATTAAGCCTGCATGCCCAAACTAGAGAAGCTACAATGAAGACCCAGCTAGCCAAAACAAAACTAAAATACTGTGGCTTGTACATCAACTTTCCTGTGCCCCTTAGCCAATTGATGTCATGTCTATTCATGATCAGTTTCTGTATATCTGTATTTGCATTTATTTGTATGGCACCTTTAGACTTTTCACCTTGACACAAACATGGAGGTTCTGTAGGATGGTTCTTCCAGTAAGTACTCAGTGCTGCATACTGCAGTCACTGGCAAGAATTGCTTCTCTTCTAAATTCTGCTAGATGAGTCTGATGATCCTCTAACCCGCTTACCATCTGGGTATTAGCCTAAGATCCTAAAACAAGCCATGGAGATGGGAATTGAATCAAGATCTACCTGACTCCAGAGCTCTGTTTTCAAGTTTTAAGCTAAATTGCTAATGCAGTCCCACTATTTGGGTCTCAGTTAACATGAAAAGGGCTTCCCTGGTGGCTCAGCTGGTAGGGAATCTGCCTGCAATGTGGGAGACCTGGGTTCGATCCCTGGGTTGGAAAGATCCCCTGGAGAAGGGAAA
>NW_011475625.1:0-548 GCF_000754665.1 Bison bison bison
ATAAGATGATTGCTTAAGCAAATCAGGGCTCTTTTCAGCACAAGACCACACAGAAATTTCTCCTGAGAGTCTTCATAGAGAAGGAATGATATGTTCCATCTCCAGAATGTATACAAATCTAAGGCTCATTCTAGAAGCTTCCCTCAACTTAGTCAAGTGGCATTTCCCCAGGCACAACTGCTTAGCAATTCTAGGGGAAGCCATTCTGATATAGTTCAGGAACTTAATTCTCTACCAAACTGACCTATTATAGGGATAATTTTAGAAAATATACAAAATCTGGAGAAATGGATGGAAAGTAATCTTTCATAGATGATCCAAAGATGTGATGTCTGGACTTGCAGCAGCCACCTTGTAACCATGAGGGGTGAGAGCCAGCGTACAGAAGATGATAAGGAGGAAAGACAAAAGGTTTCTGGTTTTGAATGACATTGTTAAAACACTGAAAGAACCAACCCTTGTTGGTTGGTTTGAAATAAATGTCCTTATTAAACTACTTTTATTTGGTTACTTTAATTTGCTGACACACACCATATCTAGTAAAACCA
>NW_011475626.1:0-708 GCF_000754665.1 Bison bison bison
AATCCATTGGGGAGCTCAGGTCTTTTGAGCATTAGCCACCCATACTCCTTGCACTTGGAATAAAACCTAACTTTCCTTCATAAAAACCCAGTGTCAGCAAATTGACTTTACTGAGCACCAGCAAGCAGACCCAAGTTTGGTAACAGTGGTAGAAAGTTTAGATAAATACCTCTTAGACCTAGGGGCAGGAAAAGATTCTTAAATAAAAACATCTACCCTGGATTTCTCAACTTCCCCTTCCAAAAGGCTAACAATAAAATAAAAATCCATTAAGTTCAGGAAAGCGCCTCCTTTAAAAGCACACCTTATTAAGAACTAAAATTCAGGGAGTCTGACCGCCACAAAAACAAAAACAAAAAAAAACCTTTGTCTTCTCTAACCTCTAATTGAGCATTTCCTTCGATTATGAATGTACACCAGGAATTGGAAAACTATGTTCTTTGGGCCAAATTCCATTTGTGCTTTGTAAACAGACTTTTATTTGTACACAGCCATGCTATTTGTTTACCACTGTTGGTTTACTACTGTTTATTACTGTTGTCCCCTACTACGGCAGAGCAGCTAAAACAGATACATTGCTTGAAAAGCCTAAAATATTTAGTATCTAATCCCTTACACTAAAGCTTGGTGATCTCTGGTGTTCAGTTCAGTTCAGTCGCTCAGTCATGTCTGACTCTTTGCAACCCCATGAATCGCAGCACGCCAGGC
>NW_011475627.1:0-512 GCF_000754665.1 Bison bison bison
AAAAGACAGCCTTCAGAATGGGAGAAAAAAAATAGCAAATGAAGCAACTGACAAACAACTAATCTCAAAAATATACAAGCAACTCCTACAGCTCAACTCCAGAAAAATAAATGACCCAATCAAAAAATGGGCCAAGAACTAAATAGACATTTCTCCAAAGAAGACATACAGATGGCTAACAAACACATGAAAAGATGCTCAACATCACTCATTATCAGAGAAATGCAAATCAAAACCACTATGAGGTACCATTTCCTGCCCGTCAGAATGGCTCTATCCAAAAGTCTACAAGCAATCAATGCCAGAGAGGGTGTGGAGAAAAGGGAACTCTCTTACACTGTTGGTGGGAATGCAAACTAGTACAGCCACTATGGAGAACAGTATGGAGATTCCTCAAAAAACTGGAAATAGAACTGCCTTATGATCCAGCAATCCCACTGCTGGGCATACACACCGAGGAAACCAGAATTGAAGGAGACACGTGTACCCCAATCGTTCATCGCAGCACTGTT
>NW_011475628.1:0-544 GCF_000754665.1 Bison bison bison
CAAAACTAATACAATTATGTAAAGTTTAAAAATAAAGTAAAATTAGAGAGAAAAAATAAATAAATAAATAAATAAATGTACTCTAATTTGTTTGATTGATCCCATATAAACAGATGTTTGAATTGTTTTCAATTTTGTGATGCTACAAATGATACTGCCAGGAATGATTCTGCCAATAGGTATAAATATTTTAAGTTTTGCTAGACTTGACAAATTTTCCTCCTAAAAAGTTATATTAGCAGACATATGATTATACCCATTTTTCTCTACCTTAGCCAATGCCAGGCAAACAAAGAAACCCCATTCTTCATTTATTTGCATTTGTGTTAAAGTTGCTCATGATGTGGTAAACTTCTTCCTAATTATTGGGTCTTGATTTGTAAGAGCTTTCATCGATTTTTATGTAAAGGAAATTAGCCCCTTAGTTGTCAAATGTATTGTAAATAAGTTTTAGCACTGTTTTTATGTTTTGATTTTTTTTGACTTTTGACTTTATGAGAATGTCCTTCTTTTCCCATACAAGATATTCAAGTTTTCAAAATGG
>NW_011475629.1:0-1010 GCF_000754665.1 Bison bison bison
CACGTGGCCTTGTCAAGTTACCTAATTCCTCAGTGAAGACACAGTCCCTGCCCTCACAGGGTTGTTCAGGGGGGTAAAGAAGATTCAATAAAACAAGATAAATGGAGGACTGAGTGCACAATGGGGTACACAAAGGCTGACCAACTTGAACAGAAGGCTCCACACTCTGGACCTTGCCAGTCCTAAAACATCCCCCACTCCTAGACCCTGAATGCCAAACCCTCTCAGTGGCCCGTCCTCTCTTCTCCCGTGTGCTGGCCTCCCTGACTGAGCCTGAACCCCAGAGCCGGCACCAGCCAAAACCTTGGGCAGCGTCAGCATGGACCTGGAGTCTGGGACTTCCTGACATCTCTTGGTTACAACTCAGTCCACAGCCTGCTGAGTGTTTAGACTTTACCTTCTGAAGCCCTGGTGCCTCCCAGCCCCCCACCTTGGGTCCCCTCACCTCCCTGGCTGGCCTGTTCCTGGGGCTAGCCGGTTCATGAGCCCAGATCATGACATTACCAGCTATTCATCTTGAACCTCGTCAGTCTCTGTGGCAGGTGCCTCACAGAACCTGAGGCAGCCGAGCTGTCCTCCATGGCTAACCTTCACTCCGGATGCTGGAAACACACAGGCCTGCAGATGTTCTTAACAGCTCCCAGGAAAGTGCAGTGCCTTCCACCACTGTCGCTAAGCCCGAGGCGAAGCCACTGCTTACCAGGCTGCAGGACTGGATATAAACTCTCAGAAAGGGACCGACTGGCTCCATTCCCCCGGCCCTGTGACTCTCAGCTCAGGGCCCCACCCCTGCTCCAGAGCACATCGGCACAGCCCCTGGGGCCTCCCCATCCCACCTCCTGCAGCAGAGTTCCAAGTCTTCTTGGACCCTTTCACTGTGAGGCCCTTGGAGCCTTCAAGATTTCTCTGAGCCTCCTCTCACTCCTAAACTTTCCCTGTCTGTCCTTCCACGTCTCCAAGACCAGTCCCCCTCTGATGCTCTTGATTTTCCGCCTTTCACTTCTTGACTT
>NW_011475630.1:0-575 GCF_000754665.1 Bison bison bison
ATTTTGTCCAACACAAAATTTTAAAAAAGTAATTTTGAAATTCAGTGTAGCTATCAATTGATTTGAATGTTAAATTCTCAAAATCCTGGTGTAGATCCATGAGAAAAGTTTCATATACTGGATCTTTTTTTTCTACCTTGTAACAGATACAACTGTTCATACTGTTCAGTGTGTCTGCCCTCTGATGCCCTATCGCAACACCTACCATCTTACTTGGGTTTCTCTTACCTTGAACGTGCATCTGGTCCCGTCACTTCATGGCAGATAGATGGGGAAACAGTGGAAACAGTGTCAGACTTTATTTTTCTGGGCTCCAAAATCACTGCAGATGGTGACTGCAGCCATGAAATTAAAAGACACTTACTCCTTTGAAGGAAGGTTATGACCAACCTAGATAGCATATTCAAAAGCAGAGACATTACTTTGCCAACAAAGGTCCGTCTAGTCAAGGCTATGGTTTTTCCTGTGGTCATGTATGGATGTGAGAGTTGGACTGTGAAGAAGGCTGAGCGCCAAAGAATTGATGCTTTTGAACTGTGGTGCTGGAGAAGACTCTTGAGAGTCCCTTGGACTGC
>NW_011475631.1:0-516 GCF_000754665.1 Bison bison bison
CTTTTGCATTTCTTTCTGCCCTAATTTTTAAGGTTTCTTTCCTTCTACTAACCCTGGGGTTCTTCATTTCTTCCTTTTCTAGTTGCTTTAGGTGTAGAGTTAGGTTATTTGACTTTTTTCTTGTTTCTTGAAGTATGCCTGTATTGCTATGAACTTTCCCCTTAGCACTGCTTTTACAGTGTCCCACAAGTTTTGGGTTGTTGTGTTTTCATTTTCATTTGTTTCTATGCATACTTTGATTTCTTTTTTTTATTTCTTCTGTGATTTGTTGGTTATTCAGCAACGTGTTGTTCAGTCTCCATATGTTGGAATGTTTAATAGTTTTTCTCCTGTAATTGAGATCTAATCTTACTGCATTGTGGTCAGAAAAGATGCTTGGAATGATTTCAATTTTTCTGAATTTACCAAGGCTAGATTTATGGCCCAGGGTGTGATCTATCCTAGAGAAGGTTCCGTGTGTGCTTGAGAAAAAGGTGAAATTCATTGTTTTGGAGTGAAATGTCCTATAGATATCAA
>NW_011475632.1:0-814 GCF_000754665.1 Bison bison bison
AAGAGGCTGAGTAGCTTGGTTTACGCGGGGGACCAATAAAACTTCAAGACAAGAAGCTTGCACCACTTACGTAGGCCGCAGGCGTCCTTCCGTTCTCCTGAAGGAGAGGAGACACTGAGGCCTCCCCGGTCGGATCTTAGAAGCCCAGGCAAAATTAGTAAGCTTGGTGGGTGCCGCGCTCCAGATGGAGACTCAGCCGGAGGGAGAGAGAGACATGGGGAGACCAGTATTTTGAGAAACTGATCCCAATTCTTTATTTTCCAGAGTCTGTTTTTATACACTAAGATGTTATACAAAAGTCACGTGGGGACAGCAGTCCTGACTTTATTAAAGTCAGGTGCTTCACACAAATGTATACAGAGGTCTTAGGGGTGTTACATCATCTTCTGGCCAGGGGGGCCTGCTGACAATTTACGACCCCTCTCCTTGTGACAGCGGTCAGTCAATCAGGACACTTATTTCTCCAGGGCTGATTATTCTCAAAACAGATGCCACCCAAGTAAAGTTACATTCCTACAGGTGAGGGTGTAGTGGGTTTTAGTTTAAGGAAGAATTTACTTAGCCTAAGGTCTAACGTGATTAATATCAAAGGTTAATACTTATTTCTTCTATATATTCATTAATGTGTGTAAGGGCAGGGGATATGGAGACTTAGCAACAAACATTGGCTCACAAATGAAAAACCCTTCATCAACACAATTTCTAATTAGCCCACTCACTATACTTATAGTTTTCTAACTTCTCTAAAGAACCTGTTTTTAGAGGGTTTAAAGCATCTCGTGCCTCTCACGGTTGGGAGGCTGTGAGCAATCAC
>NW_011475633.1:0-628 GCF_000754665.1 Bison bison bison
CGTCTCTTGCGTCTCCTGCATTGCAGGCGGATTGAAAAAGTTCTGGAGCTGGACAGAGGTGATGGTTGTACAACAAAGTGAATGCATTTAATGTCATCAAACTCTACCCTTAAAAGCAGTTTACATGGTTACTGTGTTATGCAGAGGCACAGTTTTAAGAGGCTGGGGGTGGGGGGTACCAGAACTGATATCAGTTTCCTTCAGAACTGATATCAAAAAAGAGGTTGGGAGGTCTGGATTAGAACCTGACTCCGCCGAGAACTGCACAAGTTGCTTCACCTCCTGAGCCAGCTATTTCTAGGTCTCTGATGACTGGTCCCAGGCCAGAGTTTGGTGTTTTAAAAATGAAAACACTTTCAAAGCACCAAATGAACTTGTGTGGGAAAACAAAAAGATAAAAATAACTTTTTTGAAAGCCCCACTTATTGATTCAAAGACACTTTCCTAGCTTTGGGATGTAAAAATGTATTATTTGTAATTTAGGTTGTTCACAAAATTACCGTGTTTTGTGTATTCAATTTAAAAGTATAACTCAGATAACTCGCCCATTTATCCAGCGTATTTATGGAGCCTATGTGGGAGGCACAGTGCTCAGCACTGGAGAAAATAATCAGTGCAAAGTCACTAA
>NW_011475634.1:0-670 GCF_000754665.1 Bison bison bison
TAGCATGCTCAGGGTCAGATAAAGTTCGACTAAATATGACCATGATGTCCTTCCATGTCAAGTCAAAGGCCAAGGTAATGTGTTGGAATGTACCTATATATTTGCCTGGGTCATCTGTATAGCTTCCTAGGTCTTGTTTGATCTGTCTTAGTTCTAAAAGGGAGAAGGGCTTATGGACCCACTTGGTCCAAATTCTCCTCCAGTTTCAACTAAGGGACATACTTGAGTTGGCTTTTGTGGAAGAGGTGCTCCTGGATATGGGGGCACGTTAGGATACAAGGAAGGAGTACCAGGCAACTCAGGAGCCATGGGAGGTGAGCCTTCACAGGGGGCTTCCTTCTCTATGTTGTCTGTGCCTAACACCATTTGCCTAGTAGGCTCACTTTTAGGGCATATGACAATCCCATACTTAAAACAGAGTTCCTTCATATCTCTTGGTCAGAAGAAGATTTGGACATAGGTGAGCTCTGTCCATTTCCCTTGTCTTTTGCAGAATAAGTCTAGCTGCAGGATGGTACTGCAATTTAAACTCCCATCCTCAGGCTAGCATTCCTTGTCCCCCAGAGGATACCATGGCCATGTAGTACACAAAAGGATTTTAAGTAACTTCTCCTTAGAGTTAGAGGATTGAACAGCTTCTGGTTATCAAGGATGCATCTCAAGGGCATCT
>NW_011475635.1:0-542 GCF_000754665.1 Bison bison bison
ATATTAACAGTAAGCATTCTAAATAGAATCTATGATTATTTCTTAGAGATGATCCTCTTTCCAAACCTTTTAGCCCCCTCTACAACTCAACTTTATAAGTTATAAAGACAAATTTCAGTGAAAAATTAGAGAAAAAAATTTTATTTGCCTATACTGGATATTACAAGAAGGTACTATTAACAAACTCACGATAAAGTAGATGTGTTTGCTTAGTGTTTACTCTTGTTTCACTGTTTACCTGAATCAATATTATCTAAAAGAATTCACACGGTTCAAATAAATATCAGAGGACTCGAAAGCGCTTTTCCCAACCACATAGATCATACTGGGTTAACATCAATACACATGAAACCATTTGGACAACATCTCTTGCTGCAAACGGACTATTCGTGGTACACAAGCACTTGCAGCTTAGACTAAACAAACCTGGCAAAAATATATAAATATATATTTATATGCCTTCTCCATGATACACACACACACACACACACACACACACACACATATATATGTATATGTGTGTATATGTATATGTATATGTA
>NW_011475636.1:0-509 GCF_000754665.1 Bison bison bison
TTTTGCCACATATATTTTTGGAGCCAATGTACTTAGAGCTATATACCTTTTTAGTGTTGCTATACAACTGGCTCACAGACAAATGCATTAGTATTTTGACATAATCTTTCCAATAGAGAAAGTAGTATTTAAAATCATTCCAGCTAGCTTTGAATTGATATGGCCATACATTTTTTTTAATGTAAAAACAGCCTATTATACCATTTTTTTCCTGAAATCCCAGATAAGGTTATAAGCCCTAGAATTCAACTCAAATACTCCCTTTTATTCTTCAGGAAAGAATTCTTCCTAGAAAGAAGCACAGCATATGATTCCTAGGTATACAGTGAATCTTTCCAGCATAAAAAAAATTGAAAAAGTCAAAGAAAAGAAAAGTTAGAGATTTTCCCCAAATATTATTATATATCAATGCAATTATATTATTATACTCCATTTTTATGCTAATATGTCTACATTATCTTAATCCATATGGTTATTAGATTAGAAACATCAATTACACTCAATATGTT
>NW_011475637.1:0-548 GCF_000754665.1 Bison bison bison
CCCCAGGTTCTGAAGCCAGGGCTGTCCGGGGGGAATCGCAACCACAGAGAGACGGGTCGTCTGATGTGAGCTGGAGCCATAAAGAGATGCAGCTTCTCCTAAAGACACCTTAGGAAGCAGGGAGAAAGAAATACCCCAAGTTCCCCGCACCTTCCACCTTCTAACCTGCTGCCAGGCCCCCCACTGGATGAATTTACCTGAAAGCCCAAGGCAAAGAGCCTGAGACGTACAGTCCATACAGAGCAGCCCCACAGGTCAAGGGACCAGTCTGAGAGCAAACAGGTTATGGACCAGCACAGGAATGATAACCCACCAGGCCTCGGATGGGCCAGTGGTGAGAGGTTTAGAGAAAGTCTAGAACCACTTCCCCAGGAAGCAGCATCCTTCTCAGTCTTCTCGCTTCACAAAGATGGAAATGGATTAACTGCCTGGATGCCCCATCAGTGTGCACAGTCAGAAGGTAATTCTGCACATTCATCACAGGGAGAGACCCCTGAAGGAAACTGAATACTGTTTGTTTGTTTTTCCAGTTTTTTAAAAAGATTTAT
>NW_011475638.1:0-594 GCF_000754665.1 Bison bison bison
CACCTGAGCTCACGTCTTTCTGGCTTGTCCGTCAACCACGCGACCAGCTCTCATTGCAGCACCAAAGGCCCATCTGTGAGAGCCAGTGTGCCCTTTCTCAGCGAATTTGATTCTTTTGACCTGTTTTTTTCCTACTACTGAAAGGAAAAAAACCCCTGCTCTTCCCTTAAATATTCTGACACCACACACGTTCCTGGTTTTCCTGGGCCTCCATTTTTTTTCCTGCTCCGTCTCCTCTCACCAACTTCCGTTCTTGTGCCCTGAGCTCTCTTTCCTCTCCGTCTCATGTTCACCTCAACTATTTCCTGTGGTTACACAAACTAAAACCCACCACCTGCCTCAGATTCCAGCCTAGACAGCTTGCCTGAGCTCCGCTTCCATGTTCCTTGACTCCCATGGGGAGCACGCGAGCTGGCTCCCTCTCTGGGCTGGGCCTCAGCCGACAGCACGGTTAGTAACTCTTCCTCAGAAACCTGAGTTTGTGAGGAAAATGTGGGATGCCTGGTGAGCACATGAACATTCCCTTGAGCCCGCACTTTTCCCCCTCCTCTTTCTCCTCAGTCTTTACCCTCACCTTCCCGCCATCTTCAGTGT
>NW_011475639.1:0-671 GCF_000754665.1 Bison bison bison
CCCATAGACGGAAGCCCACCAGGCTCCTCCGTCCCTGGAATTCTCCAGGCAAGAACACTGGAGTGGGTTGCCATTTCCTTCTCCAATCCTGTTTAGCTACTTTTATATAAATATAAACCAGGTTTTTCTCTGGGCTGACATAGCTCTGTAGATATGGGGACCTAAAACCTGACAATACAGTGTGGACTTTATTTCAGGAGCTTTCTTATTAGGCACAAACATATAGTCACATCTGGCTATGCAGATTCCTAGTCTGCTGGTACAACTCTGATGACTGAAAAAAGAAAATAATCAGTTCTTGAGGTTATCCTTGAAGTTGTATATCTATAGACTGTTTCTGAGAGATATTACAGTGTAGTTAAGAAAGGTTTCCAGATCACAGGCATGTTGTATGTCAGTCCTCTCTGAACTTAAATTCTGGTCATTTCTTGGTCCATGTCTTGACAAACAAGACATATTTTTTTTGGCTGAGTCAGGTTTTTGGTGCTGTTGGTTATGCTAGGGAACTTGAGATGGAGGGGAAAAGGAAGGCTGAAGAGCCTAAGAATTAGAGAGCATTCAGGAAAGAATGGCTAATGAAGTTGTGAAGGAGATGTGATAGAAAAAGTTAAAAAGGGTGAAGGAAAGATGGGGGAATTTGAAGTTGGAGTAAAGGGTTGAACACTTTGACC
>NW_011475640.1:0-522 GCF_000754665.1 Bison bison bison
TGTGTGTGTGTGTGTGTGTGTGTGTGCGCGCGCGTTACTCTTCTGTCTCTTGCTCTTTTCACCTAACAGCAGTATCATAGAAATGTTAATTCGTTGAGATCTTTTTGGTTGTTCTCAGGACTTTGTAGTGTTCTCTTGTGTGTTGCTGTTTAGCGCTAAATTGTGTCTGATTCCTTTGTTTCCCATGGACTGCAGCACACCAGGCTCCTCTGTCCATGGGATTTCCCAGGCAAGAATACTAGAGTGGGTTGCCATTTCCTTCTCCAGGAGACCTTTCCGACCCAGGGATCTAACCCAAGTCTCCTGCATTGGCAGCAGATTCTTTCCCACTGAACCACCAAGGAAACCCCTATTGTGTGTACTGTAGTTCATTAACCTGTCTCCTAAGAATAGGCATTTAGATCGCTTCCTGTATTTTGCTCTTAAGAATAATGCTGCAATACATAACTTTGTGATTTTTTTTTTTGGAGATTCTTTTAAGAGTGAATTCTCAGAACCAGGGCATTTGTGATTTCTTTTTTT
>NW_011475641.1:0-709 GCF_000754665.1 Bison bison bison
GAAAAACAGATTTTTTTTTTTTTGACTGGTCAATCTATAGTTATGACAAGAGAAACGGCCTAAAATGTTAGATCTTTATTGACAATAGGATAGGAAAATGGACTAAAGTTCCCTTATGTCTAGGACTTCCTTCTGTAATTAACAGCCTGGGGGTCTGATCAAACTAAGACCCTCACTTCCCTAGAGGGACAATCACTGCTGGGACCAATCTGCCCTTGATATAAGGACCGAGTTGAGCACTATCTGGTCTAAATTCTGGCGATAAAACTATGATCACAGATCATAATTTTATCATAAAAAATATTATTTTTGACAATGTGGTCACAATATTCTTTAGACTCCAGAGAAAGCTTGAAGAAAAAAATTATCTTTTTAAGAATTCTTGCCCTTAGGAAATAATTCCGCCTGGAATTCGGGAGACCCGGGTTCGATCCCTGGGTCGGGAAGATCCCCTGGAGAAGGAAACGGCAACCCACTCAATACTCTTGCCTGGAGAATCCCATCGAGGGAGGAGCCTAGTAGGCTACAGTCCATGGGGTCACAAAGAGTCAGACATGACTGAGCGACTTCACTTTCTTTCATATCTTTAGACCAGATCTCTCTGGATCACTCTAGACCATCTCTAATTCCTGAGACCAAAAGGAAAAAAAAAAAAATAATAAAGGGAACAAAGCCTTTTAAAATCTTACTCTACCCCCCCCCCCCCCCC
>NW_011475642.1:0-1003 GCF_000754665.1 Bison bison bison
ACATTTCCTGAAAGAGTTACATATAAAAGCATTATAAGTGGGGTATTTATTATGGAGATGCTAATTTTAGGGGTAAGAGCAAACCCACAATTACTTTGTTCTGCCTCATTGGATTCCTCATAGACTAAAAGAAGGAAGCTATTGTTATCTCCATGGGAAAACCCAAATCAGAATGAGATAAGGAGGGAACAGATGGGGATCATGGTGGAGGACTGGGGTATATTTAGGATCAGAAGAAGGAGTCATGGAAATGGAGACAGAATGTTGTGCTGGAAACAGAGTAGTATGAAGATGTTTATTTAGAGGGCTTCCCTGGTGGCTCAGATAGAAAAGAGTCTGCCTGCAGTGCAGGAGACCTGGGTTCGATTATTTAAAGGACAGTGATAAAAAGACAAGGGCTGAAGAAGGGGAACCCAAGGTGACCTACTGCTGTGAACTTGGGTAGAAGCTGCCTTTGCAACATCATCCACTTATTCTCTAATTCTTTGGATGCCCATCTGCCTCTGGCTGTAGTTGGCTTCTGGAAGCTCATGATATGAGGCTCACTTTGAGGTCCCCAGTTGGAGTGTTCTTCCACCTAAATAGTTCTTGTATTTCTTTAGCTGAACACCCTATCATGTGATAGCAGTGTTAGCAATGAGTAAAACAAGTATACGGTTCTTTCCATCTGGGCTCAAGGTTAGTTTTCCAGTGGTGGCATTTCCAAAATAACAGATCTCCTACTTGTAAATCAGAGAGTTTGACAGGAAAGGCAAATGTAACATCTAATTGACTGACTGTGTAAGCTTAATTAATACCTGGTTGTGCATGTAGGAGTTAGTTAGATTGGGGTCCTCTATTAGCCAGAGTGAGTAAAGCATTCTCATAGGTCTTTCGGCAATGATTTCAAATGGGGACAGTTTATGAGAAGGTAGGAGTCAGGATCTTAAAGTCATAGTACTGTACTATGTACTTGTACTATGTACTTGTACTATGTACTTGTACATAGTACTGACCATGATAA
>NW_011475643.1:0-709 GCF_000754665.1 Bison bison bison
AAAAGCAATACCACCATTTTCTACTTTTGGAGAGATTTAGAATTGTGCTTTTGAATGGAGTGGATATCAATTTGAATAACTCATTAAACATTTTATTAATAGAACACAAAAAATGTAGTGCTTCCTAATGGGAAAAACTGTAAAATCAAAGTTAAAATTTATTTAAGTATTTATACTTAAATACATGAACCATTGTTACCTGTAGTTGTCAATTTGGTATTACAAGACTTTATTTTATCAAGAATTTGTAGTTTAAATTTTTATGCTACAAAACTTACCAGGTTTATACTATGATTAAAGACAGTCTATTGCCAGTTGTATACTAAAGGTTTTCATTTAGACATATTTTTGAATTAATAAACATAGATTTTTTTTAAAGTTCATAGAAACTTTTAACATGGAATACAGATTTTTTTCAATATGTCTTCTATGATGTGTGAATTGGGGTAGACTATGCTGGAGTAACAAATAGGCCCCAAAATAGAATGAGTCAACAAATTCAGTTCAGTTCAGTCACTCAGTCGTGTCCGACTCTTTGCAACTCCATGAATCACAGGACTCTAGGCCTTGCTGTCCGTCACCAACTCCCGGAGTTCACTCAGACTCACATCGATCAAGTCAGTGATGCCATCCAGCCCTCTCATCCTCTGTTGTCCCCTTCTCCTCCTGCCCCCAATCCCTCCCAGCATCAGAGTCTTTTCCAATGAGT
>NW_011475644.1:0-810 GCF_000754665.1 Bison bison bison
ACAGTTGACATCGCTGTGGAAAATGGCGATTTTGCCTCTCCTCCCTGTCTCCAGCCGCTCAGCCCAGGCCCCGACCACTGCTCCCCTCAGCCTCTCGGTGTGGAGCTGTCCATGTCCGGTTAAGTCGCTGTTGAAGGCTGACGTCACTTCGACTATGCAACTGTGATTCATCCCTAAGGCACGTAAATGCGACTGGATGGTAGCGTAGAGATGAGTGTCCTTTTCCTTTTCTCTCGTGCTGTTCAGGTGACAGAACTCTAACCCTCTTCTCAACGCCCTTTTCCTGGAGACTTCTTCCTTCCTGGAGCCAGCATGGCTGCTGCTTAGGGGGTCTGGTACCCGCCTGTTCTCCTGGGGGTGCCTTTCAGCGTTTTCCTGATGACGCCCTTCTCGTCTCGCTGGGGCTTTCCATATGTTGTCCTGTATCTCGCGATCCCTTCTTGGTTTACTCCTCCTTTTTAATGGAAAATCTCCTAGGATCTTCCCGAGAAAGGGGACATGGGAGACAAATTTATTACATACTTTGTATCTCTAAAAATATTTTCTCACGTGTTTGATAATGTGAGTGGTTTCTGGATGGGAAAACATGTTTCCTCAGGATTTTGAAGCCAGTGCACTGTTGTTTTTTAGCTTCTACAGTTGCTGTTAAAAAGTGTTATACTCTTCTGACCCTTGTCCTTGTACACCTTCTTTCTTCTTTTTTTTTTAAACAACCCTAAAGAGGTTTTCAGTTCAATTCAGTCGCTCAGTCGTGTCCGACTCTTTGCAACCCCAAGAACCGCAGCACACCAGACCTCCCTGTCCATCACC
>NW_011475645.1:0-929 GCF_000754665.1 Bison bison bison
GTTCATTTTAGAAAATGTGAAAAACACAAAAAGGTTAAGGATATAATAATCATTCATAATTCTTCTGATCAGACAATACCACCATTTACGTATGTTTCCTTCCAAGCTTTTTTTCCCTAGACATAGAATAACTTTTATACATAAGTCATAAAAGAATTTGAAGCTTTCAAGAATTTTATAATAATGTGATATAGGCTCTAACTGAAGAAGTTCAATTCTGCCTAGTTCAAAGCCACTTAGAGTGATTTTTATGTTTTCACATTAGCTTAGCATGAGCATTTTCAGATTGCGTGAAGTGGTATTTTTTCCCATTTCCTCCCTTGCTTTTTAGTTTTCTAACATTGCTTTTTAGTATCAAATTTTTCATATATATTTTCAAGTCATAATAAAGTTATAAACTTCTTTTGAAAATTTCTGGACAATCATAAGTTATAATTGTGGTTATGCAAAACAACAGTTCAAGCAGAGTCCAGGACTTGGACTCCCACCCATGGGATATAATAAAACTGTTTGTGTGAAGATTTTTTTCCAGTGCATAAAAGCACTTCCAGAGAGTACTTTATGGAGCCATATTAATATTCTTTGGCCACCAGAATATTGCAAACTAATAACTAATTAAATAAGACCTAAGCAGCCTGAGATCCCATACAGCTCTGTAGTAGATGCTGTTTTTGCTAACTTAATCTAATTTTGCTATTCTTTCTCCTTCCTATCAGGACCCTAATTTTTGATCATTCACCTGATCAAATAATCCTATTTATTCTAAGCCAATCTCCTGTTGACTATTATTCAGGTAGGGACAGCTGTGAAGCTTATGGTGGCCCAAACAGTTAGAAGGAAAATTTTATTCCTTGACTCTCACTCCTGCTGCACCCAAACAAGAGAACAAATACCCCAGATTGCCACTAGCAATGAAATTGCAACCAAGA
>NW_011475646.1:0-1544 GCF_000754665.1 Bison bison bison
CTGCTGCTGTGCTGCTAAGTCACTTCAGTCGTGTTCGACTCTGTGCGACCCCATAGATGGCCAGCCCACCAGGTCCCCCATCCCTGGGGTTCTCCAGGCAAGAACACTGGAGTGGGTTGCCATTTCCTTCTCCAACGCAGGAAAGTGAAAAGTGAAAGTGAAGTCGCTCAGTCGTGTCCGACTCTTAGCGACCCCATGAACTGCAGCCTACCAGGCTCCTCCGTCCACGGGATTTTCCAGGCAAGAGTACTGGAGTGGGGCGCCACTGCCTTCTCCGCAGTTTGCTCAAGGATGCCTTATAGCCCGGCAACTGAAGAGCCCATTTGTTTCAACTGTATTCCGCTACTCTGTGCTTCTCAAACTGTGGTCTTTGGACTACCTGTGTCAGAATCACCTGGGATGCCAGTTTAAAATGCAGAGTCCCAGGGCTCATCCCAGACGTATCTATATTTCTGTATTTAACTGACTGTATTCATAATAAGTGAAACATGAGTTCATGGTGACTCATACCAAAATATTTCTCTTTGTGTGTGTATGACTTTTATATACTAACTTTTTATCCATCAACTGTGCTATATTTTCTTATTAGTTCCAGAAATGTGTTTTTCTTTTTGTTATTTGTTTAGGATTTTCTCCATAGACAGTTACATCATCTGTGAATGAGGAGTTTATTTCTTCCTTTCTAATCTTTATAAATTTCCTTTTCTTGTTTTATTGCATTAGCCAGGACTTTCAATATGATGTTGAGTAAGAGTGGTAAGAGGACTATGGCTGATTCATATTTGGCAAAACACAAAATTCTGTAAAGCAATTATCCTTGAATCAAAAAAATAAATTTTTTAAAAAAGAAAAAAAAAGAGTGGTAATAGGAGACATTTTGACTTGTCCCTAATCTGAAGGAGAAAGCATCTCATTTCTCAACATTAAATATGATGATAATTGTAGGTCTCTAAAAAAAGGTACATTTTCTTTACCAACTTGAGGACATTCCCCTCTGGTCCTAAGAGTTTTTGTCATGAATGGGTATTGAATTTTGTCAAATGGTTTTTGTGTATCAATTGATATGATCATTGATTTTTCTTCTTAGCCTATTGTGATGATTGATTTTCAAATGTTGAACCAGTCTTGCATACGTGGAATAAATCCCACTTGTCTGTAGTGTATAATTTCATTTATAATTTTTGTTTTTGAGTTACTAATTTTTTTGAGGATTTGATTTTATTTTCATAAGAGATATTGGTCTGTAGTTTTACTTTGCAACGTCATTTTCTGATTTGAGTATTAGGGTAATATTGGCCTCATAGAATGAGTTATGAAGTGTTCTCTCTGCTTCTATTTTTCTGCGGGGTATTGTAGAGAATTGGTATCATTTCTTCCTTGAATGTTTGATAGAATTCACCAAGAAAATTATCTGGATCTGGTGCTTTCTTTTTTGGAGGGTCATTAATCATTGAACAAAACTTTTTAACAGGTATAGCCATATTCAGATAATCTATTTGTCCTTGCACATGTTTTGATAGTTTGTGTCTTCCATGAAATTAGTA
>NW_011475647.1:0-549 GCF_000754665.1 Bison bison bison
AGGTTTTGGCATAGTTAATAAAGCAGAAATAGATGTTTTTCTGGAACTCTCTTGCTTTTTCCATGATCCAGCAGATGTTGGCAATTTGATCTCTGGTTCCTCTGCCTTTTCTAAAACCAGCTTGAACATTTGGAAGTTCACGGTTCATGTATTGCTGAAGCCTGGCTTGAAGAATTTTGAGCATTATTTACTAGCATGTTAGATGAGTACAATTGTGCAGTAGTTTGAGCATCCTTTGGCATTTCCTTTCTTTGGGATTGGAATGAAAACTGACCTTTTCCAGTCCTGTGGCCACTGCTGAGTTTTCCAAATGTGCTGGCATATTGAGTACAGCACTTTCACAGCATCATCTTTCAGGATTTGAAATAGCTCAACTGCAATTCCATTACCTCCACTAGCTTTGTTCATAGTGATGCTTTCTAAGGCCCACTTGACTTCACATTCCAGGATGTCTGGCTCTAGGTGAGTGATCACACCATCACGATTATCTGGGTCATGAAGTATCTTTTTTGTACTAGTTCTTCTGTGTATTCTTGCCACCTCTTCTTG
>NW_011475648.1:0-641 GCF_000754665.1 Bison bison bison
CTGGAATTCTATCACTGCCGGTAGCCAGCGTGAGGAACTCCGCCCATGACAAAGGTCATGAGGAAGGAGACTCGGCATACGCAAAGGCGGGATCGAGCCTCAGGAGTCCCATCTACCCCCAAAACCAGAGTCTGCCTACTTTCTGCTTTGTGCTTTCACCTACACCTCTGACTTTACGGGGGTCTGTCCCCCACTACCTCTCTCTGAAAAAAGAGTTAGCTTACAGCTCCAGTTAATAATTCCTGGGTGTGACAGTGTTTAACCTACAAACTCCTTTGGAAATCCTCTAGCCTGCCTGAATAGGTTTTTCCGGCCACATGTGATTGTTCAGAGCCTCCCAACTGTGAGAGGCAGGAGATGTTCTAAACTGTCTAAACACAGATTCTTTTGAGTAGTTAAAAGATTGATTAGAAATTGTATTGGTGAAGGGATTTTCACTTGTTGGGCCAATGTTTGCTGCTAAGTCTCCATATCCCTTACCTGCTGTGTCCCTGGCAGTGTATTGATTAATATAATTGGTGTAAATAGTAGCTTTAATGTTTGTAACCTGGGACCCTTGAGTTAATTCTTTTTCTTGTGATAGCCCACCACACCTTTGCTCTGTAGGAATGCAACTTTATCTAATGCTTTTGGAGGGTGGC
>NW_011475649.1:0-715 GCF_000754665.1 Bison bison bison
AGGGGGCGAGGCGAGGGTCTTACCCCGGCTAGAGGAGCTGGGGAGTCGGGGATCGTATCGCCTCCCTGAGCCCATCTCTAGCCCTCTGGGGAAGGGGACGGGGCACCGCCGTCCCCTTCCGCTCAGCAATCGAGGGACAATAATAATAACAGCAGGATGTGTACTGAGTATTTAATGTGTGCCAGGCCGAAGGTTTTATATACATTCTCCCTCTTAACCTTTCCAGCAGCCCTAGGAGGTAGGTACTATCCTTTCATTTTACAGAGAAGGAAACTAAAGACGCTCAGAGATTATGTCTCTTACACAAGGTCGCTTACCTAATAAACACCAAATCGAGATTGTAACTCTGGCCAACTGGCTCCAGCGTGCACCGTCTTAACCAATTATTCTTGCCTTTCTCCAAAATGTGTGAGCAACACACACCTCTCACCCCACCCATTCTTTTTGTCAGGAAGGGCTTGGGCTTGGTTGGGTTTGGAGCCCAGGTTCTAACTCGCCCTGTGACCTTGGGCAAGGCATTTTCCCTGTCTTGGCCCACGTCCTCTTCTTTGTGGAATGAGGGTGTTGATACCCATGTGGGCAAATTCTGTACTTGACTGTTACCAATAGGTCTGGGGTGATGCCCAGGAAAAGCTCCCCAGGGAGGCTGATAAACACCAAAGTTTGAGAATTGCTGGTGCACAGCATCCTTAAAATCACTTCCTGTTCTAAAGTG
>NW_011475650.1:0-817 GCF_000754665.1 Bison bison bison
TACTTTTGCATTCCAGTCCCCTATAATGAAAAGGACATCTTTTTTGGGTGTTAGTTCTAAAAGGTCTTACTCACAAATTATTGTGTTTTTCTGCCCAACCTGTCTAGGGGGTGACAGACTGCTGCACAGCGCTATCTCTGTTTTTTGGTTCATTTGGAACCCACACAAGGAAGAGGGTGTATGTGACAAGCACTGCTGAGAACTCTGTAAGACAAACAAAAAATCCACAGCTTCCTGGGGACAAAAGATTAAGGCTGAGATGTACAATAGACTGCCAAAGGCCTGGGAGGAAAGCCAGAGAGAGATTCTTTGGGAAATTAAGACAATTCAAAAGTGTCTGTGTATACTGGAAAATTCAGAAAGCAACATATGGTTCAGAAAAGACCTGAGAAGACCCTAAACTTTTACAGTTGGCTGCTGTCCAGGCTCAGGCCAAGCAGGAAGTGAGGGCTGACAGAGTTTTAAATCACTAGGTGTAAAGAGATGGAAATACCAGGCCACCTTACCTGTCTACTGAGCAACATGTATGCAGATCAAGAAGCAACAGTTAGAACTAGACTCAGAACAACAGACTTGTTCAAAATTGGGAAAGGGGTCATCAAGGCTGTAATCTGTCACCTGCTTATTTAACTTATAAGCAGAATATATTGCGCCAAAAGCTGGGCTGGATGAACCACAAGCTGGAATCAAGATTGCCAGGAGAAATATCAACAACCTCAGATATGCAGATTACCACTCTAAATGGCAGAAAGTGAAGAGGAACTAAAGAACCTCTTGACGAGGGTGAAAGAGTTAGAGTGAAATGCTGGCTTAAAAC
>NW_011475651.1:0-620 GCF_000754665.1 Bison bison bison
AAGCTATGGTTTTTTCCAGTAGTCATGTATGGATATGAGAGTTGGACGGTGAAGAAAGCTGAGTGCCGAAGAATTAATACTTTTGAACTATGGTGTTGGAAAAGACTCTTGAGAGTCCCTTGGACTGCAAGGAGATCCAACCAGTCCATCCTAAAGGAAATCAGTCCTGGGTATTCATTGGAAGGATTGATGCTGAAGCTGAAACTCCAATACTTTGGCCACCTGATGCGAAGAGCTGACTCATTTGAAAAGATCCTGATGCTGGGAAAGATTGAGGGCAGGAGAAGAAGGGGACGACAGAGGATGAGATGGTTTGATGGCAAAACAAACTTATGCAATACTGTATATAAGACATGAAGTCATAAAACTTTTAGAAGAAAATATTATTCCTCAACGAAGCTGGAAGAAAATAAAAGAATAGCTATTATTAAAAACATAAAGGATAACAACAGTTGGTGAAGTTGGAAAAGGAACACTTATGTACTGTTGATGGAAATGTAAGATGGTAAGCCATGAAGTGATGGGATGATCATGGCATCTGGTCCCATCACTTCATGGGAAATAGATGGGGAAACAGTGGAAACAGTGTCAGACTTTATTTTTTTGGGCTCCAAAATCAC
>NW_011475652.1:0-704 GCF_000754665.1 Bison bison bison
AGTGTTTGCTTGGCAGTGCCCTGGGAGAACAATGAGGAAACCTAGCCTGCTTGCCTTCGACTGGCAGGCATCCTATGCAGACAGGAGCACTTGGTGCTGAATGGAGCCTTTCCAAGGTCATTGTGGAAGTTGTCCTTTGCAGTCCTTTCCCTGAGGATACTCCCAATGGGCTGGTCTGAAGTTCTTTCCCCAGGGAGCGTGCAAGACTAGCCAAAGAGCCACGGTTTAAATTCTGTTCACAGCAAGCCCTTTACACTTGGGTCAAGTGCATGTGATCTGAATGAATGTTTTCCTTCTAAATGAAACATTTTCTTTTGCTGTTGGAGAACTAGCAATTAAAAAGTACCCCAAATGATGACAAATTAAGTAATTGAACAACATTGGTATAGAAAAATTAGGTCATAGAGATGTTTTATTGCCCCAACAGTGTTTAGATTTTTTAATTAATGACTGTAAATAATGCTTGTGACATAAACTCATTAGCCACAAGGTCATGGTGTGTATTATATGTTTCTGCATAGGTATTAATGTTTGTAGTAAAAGTCCCTTATTGCAACATTTCTTATTCAGTCACTAAGTCGTGTCTGACTCTTTCAAACCCATGGACTGCAGCACACCAGGCTTCCCTGTCCTTTACTATCTCCTGGAGTTTGCTCAGATTTATGTCCACTGAATTGGTGATACCATCCAATCATCTCATCCTC
>NW_011475653.1:0-557 GCF_000754665.1 Bison bison bison
CATTTGCAGCAATATAGAAAGACTCAGATATCATCATACTAAGTGAAGTAAGACAAAGAAAAATAGCAAATGATATCACTTATATGTAGAATCTTAAAAAATGATACAAGTGAACTTATGTATGAAACAGAAATAGACTCACAGACTTAGAAAACAAATGTATTGTTACTAAAAGGGATATTAGGTTGTGGGGAGAGAGAAATTAGGAGTTTGGGATTAGTATGTACTCACTACTATGTAGAAAGTAGGTAAACAAGGACCTACTGTATACACAAGGTACTGTATTCAATATATTATAATAACCTAGACTGAAAAAGAAGCTGAAAAAGTATGCGTGTGTGTGTATGTATATGTATAACTGAATCACTTTGCTGCATACCTGACACTAATGCAACATTGTAACTTAACTATACTTCGGTTTTTTAAAGTGGTTAAAAAAAAAAACAAAAAACTATAGGACGCACATACTCAGCGAATTTACCAAAAAAAAAAAAATACATGAAGTTGCATATGTTACTTCACATATCTTTAGGACCTTGGTCACATGGCCATACCAA
>NW_011475654.1:0-580 GCF_000754665.1 Bison bison bison
GAACTAAATAGACATTTCTCCAAAGAAGACATACAGATGGCTAACAAACACATGAAAAGATGCTCAACATCACTCATTATCAGAGAAATGCAAATCAAAACCACTATGAGGTACCATTTCACACCAGTCAGAATGGCTGCAATCCATAAGTCTACAAGCAATAAATGCTGGAGAGGGTGTGGAGAAAAGGGAACTCTCTTACACTGTTGGTGGGAATGCAAACTAGTACAGCCACTATGGAGAACAGGGTGGAGATTCCTTAAAAAACTAGAAAGAGAACTGCCTTATGACCCAGCAATCCCACTGCTGGGCATACACACTGAGGAAACCAGAAGGGAAAGAGACACGTGTACCCCAATGTTCATCGCAGCACTGTTTATAATAGCCAGGACATGGAAGCAACCTAGATGCCCATCAGCAGATGAATGGATAAGAAAGCTGTGGTACATATACACAATGGAGTATTACTCAGCCATTAAAAAGAATACATTTGAATCAGTTCTAATGAGACGGATGAAACTGGAACCTATTATACAGAGTGAAGTAAGCCAGAAAGAAAAACACCAATACAGTATACTAA
>NW_011475655.1:0-522 GCF_000754665.1 Bison bison bison
TACTGGCTGGATCTGTCTCCCTCCTTTTCATTCCCCCCTTTTATCCTTCTGGCCACCTCTGTTGCCTTCCTCCTTCTTCTCTTCTCTGTATAACCCCGTGAACATCTCTGAGTGGTCCAGTTGTGGAGTGCACATAAGGAAGTGACTACTGGCTAGCCCACTCTCTCCACTATTGATTCACCTCATCTCATTTGGGTCACCTCTAACTCCCTCCTCCCTCTTCTCTTCTCCATGTAACCCTGTGAACCTCTCTGAGTGACCCTCACTGTAGAGAAACTTATCATCTTTAATGTAGATGTTTTATCAATGATGTTGTACAGAAGGAGAAGTTTTGAAACTACTGTAAAAATAAGACCGATAATCGGAAGCAGGAGACTTAAGTCCAAACCCTGACTCCAGGGAACTCCTGACTCCAAGGAGCATTCATTGACAGGAGCTCATCAAATGCCTCCATACCGACACTGAAACCAAGCACCACACAAGGGCCAATAAGTTCCAGGGCAAGACATACCAAGCAAATTC
>NW_011475656.1:0-711 GCF_000754665.1 Bison bison bison
AAAACAAATTAATGTTATGTTTTATCCTGCATTCAGGCAAATTACCATATTCTCTTATAATATTATTAGAAGATCCTAGAATTTTTTTAGTATAAACAAACTAAACATCAGCAAATAAAGTAAACTTTATCTCTTTTTTACCTATATTTATACCACTAATTCCTTTTTATTTTCATAGTGAATTCCCTGTACCAGTAAAGAAAATATTTAATAAGAATAGCAAGGGCTTGCATTTTTATCCATGAATGGTACAGACACCAGAGTCATCATCATCATGCTTTAAAAAATTAAAAAACTAGACAAAATACATGAAACAACTGTGTTCAATAAACAGACAATAAGCAGTGAAGGACCATGATTCCTTGAGAGGAAAGAAAGAAAGAAAGCCCTGTAGCAAGTGGGGGGAAATCTCAAAAATGTTGTGCTAAGCAACCAAAATATGACACTGAAGATTATGTACCATACACACTCTAGAAACCTGGTCTATAATGATAGAGAGCAGATTAGTGGTTATTTGAGGCCATAGGTGGGAAGATGGGAGTTGGCTGGGAAGGAACACAGGGAACTTTTTGGGGTGATGGAATATTCTATATTTTTATTTTGGTGATGGTTACAGAAACATACACATTTGTCAAAACTCATCCAATCTGTGGACTTGAAATGGATACAATTTTTAATGTAAATCATACATCAGTAAAGTTTATTTGGAAA
>NW_011475657.1:0-781 GCF_000754665.1 Bison bison bison
AAAAAAAAAAAACACCTTTATTTTTTTATGCATACATACACGAAATTGTATATAAACAAGATCATTTGTTAGTATTTTGAGGTTTCTCATGGTAGCCCTTCTAAAACTTAACTTTCTCTCCTTCCCCCACATCCCCTCCTCCAACTCAAGCAACTAGTGTGAACAACTTAGCATACGCTATTCTGTGCTTTTCTCCATGTTCATATAGCATATAAAACACATGTTTTGTGGGATATATTTTTTTAGGTTGTTTGCTCTTAGAAAAATGGGATTATATTATGTATATATTGCTTTGCTTTTCTGTTTTCTTATTCAAAAATACCTCATGAAACTGTTTTTAAGTTAGTGTTCTAGTTCTAGTTCATTTTTTGTAACAGTTGCATAATACTTCATGTACCAATATACCATGATTCATTCAACCATCCAAATGTTGCTAGCACCAGGAACAAAGCTGCAATAAATAACCTTGTAACATATATTCATTTACTTTGAAGCTTTTATTTATATGGGATCTGATTCCTAGGACAGGATTGCTAGATTGAAAGGTGGGAATTTTTCTCATGTTAACTGATGTTTCCATTGACATCCCCCAAAAAGGATTTAGATTTTACATTTCCACCAATTGTACATGATAAAGGACTTTCTTTTCATCAGCCTTAGGGAATCACTTGTTCAACTTTTTGCCAGTCTTACCCAAAGAAATGCAATGCCAAAGAATGCTCAAACTACTGCACAATTGCACTCATCTCACACCCTAGTAAAGTAATGCTCAAAATTCTCC
>NW_011475658.1:0-555 GCF_000754665.1 Bison bison bison
CTTAGCTTGACCCACAACACATGATCCCACTCTGAGCATCCATTAGGTGCTCAATAAATCTTGGATGAAGGAATTGGGTGAAAAAATCAGATGATTTGGAAATCCCAATGATATACACAGATTTTGTAATAAAACCAGAAAAGACTTTATACAAGACAATGTGAAAACTGTCCACCCTTAATGAAGAATTAAATGCCTGGCTCCTTGACCTATTCTCCCAGACTCCTTGATTGCAATCTCAATCAGATGGGAGAAAAAGACTTTCATTCATTTACTCAAAAAACATTTACTGAGAACCTACTCTGTTCCAGGCACTGTAATAGGCTTTGGGAAAATGAGATATCTTGGTGAAAAAGACAATCCAAGTTCCCACCCTAACTGAGCTTACTTTTTAAGGTATTTAGTAGTTGGAAAGTGTTATGGACAGAAATGTGTCCCCTCCACAATCCATATGTAGAAGCCTTATGTGACTGTATTTAATGGCGGGGGTTTTACAAAGATAATTAATATTCAATAAAGTCAAGAGAATGGCGCCTTAATCTGATAGGACTGGTG
>NW_011475659.1:0-692 GCF_000754665.1 Bison bison bison
GATAATTAATGATATTAATCATTTTTTCACATGTCTGTTGGCCATCTGAATGTCTTCCTGGAAAAATGTTTATTCAGGTCTCTTGCCCAATTTTTAACTGGGTAGGTTGTTTCTTTACTACTGAGTTTTATGAGTTTTTTTTGTTTTTTTTGAGTTTTTAAAATATATTTTGGATATTAGCCGAAGTAATTCAGGGCTGCAGGGGCAGCACCTCGGTCTTGAGGATCGAATCGGCTTCTTTTTGCATTGAGAGCGTCGAGGGATGGCTTCGTTTTGTGTTCTGAAATGGTCGCCCGGGTCCTACTGCTAAGTTCACTTTTCCGGTAATTCAAGAAGTGGTCGTGTTTCTGTGCTGTGACGTCATGGCTGAGAAGTTGTACACGTAACTTTCTTTCTCAGCCCACTTTGGCTGCTATAAAACATACCACAGGCTGGGAGCTCATCAACAACAGAAACTTTTATCTCACAGGTCTAGAGGCTGGGAAGTTCAAGATCAAGGTGGTGAAGAGCTTCTTCCTGGTTGGTCCTTCTGTTGTGTCCTCACATTGTGGAAGGGACCAGGGACCTCTCTGGGGTGTCTTCTGCAAGAACGTTAATCCTAGTCGTGAAGTCTCCACTCTCATGACTTAAGCACCTCCCAAAGGCCCCAGCTCCTAGAATACCACCATCTTCGGGTGTTAGGATTTCAATAT
>NW_011475660.1:0-670 GCF_000754665.1 Bison bison bison
TCCTAATTTATCCCTACCCCTTTCCCCATTTGGAAACCTCATTTGAACACTTTTGTTATTGTTCAGTTGCTAAGTCATGTCCGACTCTTGAACACCCCATGAATTGTAGCACACTAGGCTCCTCTGTCCTCAACTATCTCCCAGAGTTTGCTCAAATTCATGTCTGTTGATTCAGTGATGCCATCAACCATCTCATCCTCTGCCACCTCCTTCTTTTGCCTTCAAGCTTTCCCAGCATCAAGGTCTTTTCCAGTGAGTCCACTTTTCGTATCAGGTGGCCAAAGTTTTGGCTTCAGCATCAGTCTTTCCAATGAATATTCAGAGTTGATTTCCTTTAGTATTGACCAGTATGATATCCTTGCTGTCCTCAAGGAGGATTCTCAAGAGTCTTCTCCAGCACCACAGTTTGAAAGCATCAACTCTTCAGCACTCAGCCTTCTTTATGGTCCAACTCTCACATCAGAGCATGACTACTGGAAAAACTATAGCTTTGACTATACAGATCTTTGGCAGCAAAATGATGTCTCTGCTTTTTTAATATGATGTCTAGGTTTGTCATAGCTTTCTTTCCAAGGAGCAGGTATCCTGCATTGCAGGCAGATTCTTTGCCATCTGAGCCACCAGGGAAGTCCTTGCAAGGAGCAAGTGTCTTTTAATTTCATTGCTGCAC
>NW_011475661.1:0-581 GCF_000754665.1 Bison bison bison
ACTTGGTGGCACTACTCACAGAGAGAGAGGTTTTAGGACAAACTCCCTGTTGAACAGATGGGGGAAATGCCACTAAAACCCCTCCTAAGTGGAGATAGCAGCTAAAACCATTAAAAAGTTAATCATCTGAATAATATTTTAAAATGTATGTTCTTCTTTAATATTTCATTCATTTATTCACCAAGTATTCAGTGTCTTCTGTATGCCAGGTTCTATTCTAGTCTAGAAAGATAAAGCAGTGTACATTTGCCCTTTGCTAGCAGCAGCAGCTAATATTTTAGTGGAGAGTGTTAGGAAACAAAAACAGCTAAGATATATAATATGAGAGATTTTATGAGAGTGGTTTGAAAAATAGCAGCAGACGAATGAAAGTGCAGGGGTTGTTTTAAGATGGCGGTCTGAGAAGGCCACAGTGAGAAGGGGCCATCTGGGTGGGGATGTGAGTAGATGAGGGAGATCTGTGAGTACACTGGAGAAAAAAGAGCATTGTGGGCACAGGACACAACGTGTATACCAAGGCCAGAAGGTGGGAGCAGGCCCAGCCTGTGCAAGGGGCAACGAGGAGCCTGCTGGGATTGGAG
>NW_011475662.1:0-500 GCF_000754665.1 Bison bison bison
AATATTCTGGGAGGTGGGTCATAGAGGATCCTGTTGTGATTTATGTCGGAGAGTGTTTTGCCTATGTTCTCCTCTAGGAGTTTTATAGTTTCTGGTCTTACATTTCGATCTTTAATCCATTTTGAGTTTATTTTTGTGTATGGTGTTGGAAAGTGTTCTAGTTTCATTCTTTTAAAAGTGGTTGACCAGTTTTCCCAGCACCACTTGTTAAAGAGATTGTCTTTTCTCTATTATATATTCTTGTCTCCTTTGTCAAAGATAAGGTATCCATATGTGTGTGGATTTATCTCTGGGCTTTCTATTTTGTTCCATTGATCTATATTTCTGTCTTTGTTCCAGTACCATACTGTCTTGATGACTGTGGCTTTGTAAGTAGAGCCTGAAGTCAGGCAGGTTGATTCCTCCAGTTCCATTCTTCTTTCTCAAGATTGCTTTGGCTATTTGAGTTTTTGTATTTCCATACAAGTTGTGAAATTATTTGTTCTAGCTCTGTGAAAAAT
>NW_011475663.1:0-1338 GCF_000754665.1 Bison bison bison
CCCAGCTGCCCGCCCTGAGAATCCCCAATCTGTAGAACAACCTTCTCCTATGGACTGAACTGCACCCCAAACTCCTGTGTTGAAGCCTTATCCCCAGAGTGACTGTACTGGGGACAGTGAGGAGGGAATTAGGGGAAATGAGGGCCCAAGGGCGGAGCCCAGATCCTTATCAGGTGAGGAGGAGCCAACACAGCGGGGAGATGGCCGTCCCGAAGCCAGGAAGAAGGCCCTCACCAGGGACCGGGCGGTGGGCTCCTTTACCCCTGACCATCCAGCCCCCAGAACGGTGAGAAATGAGCCCGAGCCCCCCAGCTGGCGGCGTCTGTTACAGGACAGCCGGGGACCCCGTGATGCCACAGCCAGTGTCCACCCAGGAGGAATGAAACCAGGGGAACGGCCAAGCTGTGCACACACGCGTTCACAACAGCCCTGACGAATGCAGGGGCGGCAGGTGTGGCCCACCCATACGACGGGGCGTTAGCCTCCGAAAGGAAGGACATTCTGACACCTGTTAGATCACAGACGAACCCCAGGAGCAAGCTAAGGAGAAGGAGCCAGTCACCAAAGGCCGCGTGGTGTATGATTCCATTTATCTGAAATGACTAGAGGAGGCCAGTCCCCAGAGACAGAGAGTACAGCACTGGTGCTCAGACGTAAAGAATCCGCCTGCAACGCAGGAGACCCGGCTTTAATCCCTGGGTCGGGAAGATCCCCTGGAGGAGGATTCTTGCCTGGAGAACCCCATAGATGGAGGAGCCTGGCGGGCTCCAGTCCACGGGGTCGCAGGGAGTCGGATACGACAGAGCGACTAACACTTTCACTCACTTTCGCTTTTGCGAGGCTGGAAGGCGGGGGATGGGGAGTTATTGCTTAACGGGTACGAGGCTTCCTCTTGCGGTGACGGGAACATTCTGGAACTAGCTGGAGGTATGGTTGCACAGCAGCGTGGAGGCCCTGAAGCCCCCTGAACTGAGCACTTCAGGTTCAAATGGCAAGTTGTATGTGACACGCACTTTGCCACAATAAAACATTACAGCAGACGCAGTAAGTTATTTCAGTGGCAGACCGCTTTGAAAATAAATGCGGTTGGTGGGGGAGAAAAGAATCTCCACTCTTGGGTTTGGAAGGTCCTGGGGCCGGGGCCCAGCCATGTCTGGAGCCCAGGAGGAGTGGGCCTTGGGAGCTGAGTCCGGCAGGACTTACAAGTGCCAGCCAGGACCAACAGGCACCCGAGGCCCAGACAGCCTGTGTCTCCCCCTCCCTGTGGGCCACCAGCCTCAAGGGGGAGGACGCACGCGGCCACATGCCTGCTGGTGACACCCTGATGTCTCCCTGGGC
>NW_011475664.1:0-1112 GCF_000754665.1 Bison bison bison
TTAAATAGGTTGTAGAAAAATGTGAATATACTTAATGCTTCTGAACTGCATACTTTCAAAAAAAGACACACAAAAAAATCATAATCTTGACATAGAGCATGTTTCAATCATTTCAAATATTTTATTATGATAAAATAGTTTTACTTAGCAAAGCATTAAAATTTAAATAAAAAGAAGTAATATTTTAATTAGTGAAAAATTCAAAAGGAATGATATCCTAAACTTTAGAATATAAATTTAAAGCATAAAATTTAGAATGAGAATCTAAGCATCATTATATATTTGAGTACTACAAATATTATAAACCATATAGATGGACAATAATAAGAAAAATAAAGCAAGTTATTTTATAGGGCTGTATTATATAAAAGAATGCTATCATAGACATGAAATCCTAAAGAACATTATAAAGTTTAAATTTTCTACCAAAATAAACAGATCTACTGTGTGGATTTGTGGGGCTAGAATTCAGATGTCTTTGACAAGTGGCTTTGAAAAAAAATTATATACAAATTCTGAAATTGTACAGAGAATGTTTTTGGACGCATCCATGCATACTTTGCTAAGACCCCTATTTTATTTGCCACTAAAATGTCAGTGTTTTACAGTAGCTGAAAAAGAAAGCCTATCATGAATGAGAATGGATCTTGAAAAGTCAGAGTGTCAGACTTGAGGTTCTAAGAAGTTCTTTATTATCTGGCCCAGAAGGAGGGAAGGCTGGGAGGTCCGTGAAGGATGACAATGTTAGTCACTTCTGGGACAAGGATGATGCTAAAAACAGATTGCAAACTGAAGTCAATAGGGTTTTGTTTATCTTTTCATTTGTCATCAGTTTAGAAAAATCTTTGCATCTTTATTGATTAAAAATAGTGTGCCTCTGGTGAGGATGATATCAGTTTAGTAAATATTTGCATGCTCATCATGTATGAGACCCTCTGTCAGGCATGAAGATGACCTCAAGGAGCTCTCAGTGGAGGAGACAGACATGCGTATAAACAGCTGCATGGCAAGAAGAGGGCCTGTGATCCATCATAAAAGGAGTCACCAGAATGCTTGGAGTGTAGAGAGGCAAATTGAGTTACTGATTTATTCAAAACACAGCATATGATAAA
>NW_011475665.1:0-523 GCF_000754665.1 Bison bison bison
TTTGCAGATGAAATGATAATAATGAAAATGCTAAAGACACTACCAATGAATAGCAGAGCTCATCAATGAATTTGGTAAAGTTGCAGGATACATAATTAATATACAAAAACCTGCTGAATTTCTATCCACTAACAATGAAAGATCAGAAAAAAAAAGTAAGGAAACAATTCCAGTTACCATCAAAAAGAATAAAATACCTAGGAGAAAACCCACCTAAGGAAGCAAAAGACCTATACTCCAAAAACTATGACACTGATGAGAGAAATCAAAGAATACAAATAGATGGAAAAATATACTGTATTCCTGGATTGGAAGAATCAGTATTGTTAAAATGACCATACTACCCAAGGCAATGTAGAGATTCAATGTAATTCCTATCAAATTACCAATAGCATTTTTCATAGAACTAGAAAAAATTTTAAATTGTATGGAAAAACAAAAGACTCCAATAGCAAAACAATCTTGAGAGAGAAAATGAAACTGGAACAATCAGGCTCTCCCATTTCAGACTATAATGAAGTAC
>NW_011475666.1:0-558 GCF_000754665.1 Bison bison bison
CACCCCCCCTGCCAATGCCGGAGATGCAAGAGATGTGGGTTTGATCCCTGGGGAAGATCCCTGGAGAAGGAAATGTCAACCCACTCCAGTATTCTTGCCTGGGAAATCCCACGCACAGAGGGGCCTGGCAGCCTACAGTCTATGGGGTGACAGAAAAGTCGCACAACTTAGTGAACGAGCAGGCACTAAAACAAAATGGTCTCCCATAAATATTATACAAATTTAATTTTTGTTAAAAATATATAGGGGATCTTTTTCTTCTGCCAGTCAAAACATACAGATCTAATTCACTCTTTTAAATTTTAATTCTTCCCAGAATTTCATGGAATATTTAACCAATTGGAGTGCAGGCATATCCCTGCAGCTAAAACCCCACATGGGCTTGCGACCTGTCTGCCTAGAGGTGAAACTGGGAAGATTCCTGGGCCCCTCCTAGTCACCCCCTGGCCTCCTCCCCGAATCAGTAGGCCCCTGGCGCTTGGGAGGGGTGGGTGCAGGGCAGGAAGCAGGGACAGAGGTAACCCATGGTGAGCCGCCTGAGGGCGCTCGGGGCAAAGG
>NW_011475667.1:0-911 GCF_000754665.1 Bison bison bison
ATACTGACCCTCTGGGAAAGGCAGTGACTGCAGTTACCCCAAACCTGGTGCTTCTCAGGCCAGAGGCCCCCATCTGGGTCATAGGGTGACAGGTGGAATTCTGCAGTTCTCTGCTGTTGGAGTAGCATTTGGAGAAACTGCTTTAATAAGGGCAGGAACACAGGAATTCTGTTTCTTATGCTGAGTGACAAAATTGGTGAAGAGAAACTTGCAGACTTCTTGATTGGTATTTGTCATGATGCCCTGTGGAGGGAAAAAGGGAGCTTTTGTGCCCAGGCTGTGCTGGCTGGTGTTGCATGGAGGCAGAAAATAGCACTTTATGGCTTGCAGCTGGGAGTCTGTGGAAAAAGAATTTAACTATTTGGGGCCAGTTCAGTTCAGGAAATTCTATATTCTCTTCTCTTCCAAGCTCCAAGATGGGTTACATGTTTGCCAGTTGTTCCTGTATGACTGTGGCAGAGAGTACGACAAGTTGCTTGATGGCACAGCCTGATCAAGGCTTCCAGAATCCTTGGAAGCTGAGCATTCCCAACTGGTCCATGTGTCTGTGTGAGCTTAGTAACTTGTTTAGTCCAACCCTAGTTAGAGAAAACTAACTCTACTCCACCGGGTAGACAAAATTTCTTTCCTTGGTTGCCATTCTTCACCTTGGTCTTAGCTAATATCTTCACCAGTCTTTGATCTAAGGTTGAATGAAGGTTCTGGAGCTGGCCACAGAAGCCTGCACTTTTTGGTTACCAGCAGAGGGAGCTGCAGGAGCAGTTAAGTGCCTTCCCATTTGGATTTTTTGTTGTTTTGTGAGCTCTTGGAGAAGGCAATGGCACCCCACTCCAGTACTCTTGCCTGGAAAATCCCATGGACAGAGGAGCCTGGTAGGCTGCAGACCATGGGGTCTCGAAGAGTCGGACAGG
>NW_011475668.1:0-618 GCF_000754665.1 Bison bison bison
AGCAGCATCTAAATGGAAATCAGATGACTTGGGAGAAGACAAGCCAGCAAAATGACTCATAAAAATACCCCTTGAAAAGGAAAGTTAACAGAAAAACAGAAACATCCAAGTAATATGAATTCTACTAGTTCAGGATCTGGTCCAGCAGAAAGTTTCTGTGGCCTATGGAATCTCAGACACAGGACAGAATTGCCAGCCTTGCTTCCAGCCCAACTCACTGCGTTGGATTGGAAAGGTTAGGCAGCTGGCTGGGGGGAGTGTGTAGTGTGTGTGTATGTAGAGGCAGTTAGCTGGGGGAAATGTGTACTCTGTGTGTGTGTGTGTGTGTATCCAGAGGCAGCTAGCTGGGGGGAATGTGTGTGTGTGTGTGTGTGTGTGTGTAGAGCTGAGCAATATAAATGTGGAGCTTTCCAAAATTTAGCAAATTAGTTACCTAACTCCCAGCCTCCCTGAGTCCATCTCAGTCCTTCTGCCTGCCAGACCCTTCTTCCTGGGCCCCTAAGGTGTTAAGGGCCTGCATGGACTTAGAGTAAATAGCAGCTGCTTCTTGACTGCAGATGTTACAATAGCACAGATGGACTGAGACTGCACTCAGCACAGTTAATAAGGAAGGAAGGA
>NW_011475669.1:0-508 GCF_000754665.1 Bison bison bison
TCTATTTCCCTGCCCTGTAACTGAAGTATGTGTGAAAGAGCTGAGTTTATTGGGTCCCCTCCTCTCCTGCTGCAGTAAGAGAAGGCTGCCCATCCCAGGTGCTGCACTACAGTGGTAGAAAGGCCATCCGCCTGGGTACCTTGAGTGCTGGTATGCAGGAGGAATGTCTCCTCTAACCCAACCACTCAACACAACCCCTACAATGGATGTGCAGCAGGAGCAAAATAGAAACCTTTCACACGCTAAGCTTTTGGGATTTGGGGCTTAATTTGTCACGCTAGTGTAATCTGATCTGTCTTTTTGGGATTTTTTTTGACAGCACTGAGTCTTTGTTGTTGCACACAGGGTTTCTCTAGTTGCAGTGGCTTCTCTTGTTTAGAGCACACGGGCTCCAGTTGTTGTGGCACGGCACGTGGGCTTAGTTGTGGTGGTGCACAGACTTAGTTGCTCCATGGTATAGCCAATCCTCTGGACCAGGGATTGAACCCGTGTCCCCTGCATTGGCTGG
>NW_011475670.1:0-669 GCF_000754665.1 Bison bison bison
ACTTGCAGGAAATAAATTATACATGATGCTGATCCTATGGGGAGAGAAACTGCACATTAATGCATTATTTCTCTTTGCATTTTCATCAGCCCTGAAATAGGGAAGCTAACGGGACAATTAGGATGCAAAATTCACTCCCTCTAAGGAATTTAGTGAATTATCCACCTAACATGGGGAATCATGAGCAGGTAACAGGGATTTTGGAGGTGGTTAAAAATAGACTTGAAGCAGAGTGTTATGGAGGGACTGTGATTAATCTGGAGAGCTGAAACCAGCCAGGGGTGGCTTTGTGGTGTTAATTACACCCCTGCGCTAGGAACAGGATGGTAATCATACGTTCCTCTCCCTGGGAAGAACAAGGTGAGACATCTACCTAAAGAATTTACTCCTTCCTAAAACCCTGAGCTAAGAGGAAAACAAGGCACTGAGAAAATATGCTTCTTCCCCAATCTCGTGTAAGGATGCAATACCGGTACCATGAATCTCAGACTTGACTTTCCAACTTCCATCCCTCTTCACCTATTTCCTCCCTAGTCCTAAATAAAGCAGCAGAGGATGAGGCTTGATCTGAGCCAGAAGATAGGAAGGGACTATATTTGGGGGTGGGTCACAGCTTGCTGGCACCATTTTTTCATGATGGAAGATGCTGTGAGCCAGAGTTTATTTGTT
>NW_011475671.1:0-1105 GCF_000754665.1 Bison bison bison
ATACCAGAGTGGGTTGCCATTCCCTTCTCCAGAGATATTCCTGACCCAGGGATCCAACCCAGGTCTCCTGCAATGCAGGCAAATTCTTTACCGTCTGAGCCACCAGGGAGCCCCAAGGTCCACAAGGGGCAGGTTAGACGTGAGACACCTATTAGACATCGAAATGAAAACATTATATTGGCAGCTGAATGTGTAAGCTTGGATATCAAGATGATAGTCAGGAATCTGGACATCAAAAACATGTCAGTGTTTTAATGCTCTGGATGTGAATGAAATCAACTTGGGATATTATGTGGAGAGAGAAGAAATGCAAAAATCCAGGACCATGTCTGAGAGTATATGAATAACTACTCAGAGGATGAGCTAGTGAGGTAGAAAGAGTAACAAGAGAATTGCTTATTGAAAAGCTGAGAGAAAAAAAGTATTTCTAGAAGGAAATGATGGTGGTTAACTGGGCTAAATGTTGCTGGCTGCAGTGAAAAAGACGACAGACAAACTTTTATTTGGCAACATGGAGACTGTTCATGACATAGACAAGAATGCTTTTAGTGGACTGCTGGGAAGGGAGCCCCATTTCAGGAAGTTGAGAGAATAGGTGGTGAGGCAATAGAGACCATGCATACGGTAGGGGTCACATGGGGTCAAAGAAGAACTTTTTTTTTCTGTTGGTGATTGGTCTTTTTTGTGTTATTTTGTTAAAAGATGGGCAGTACCAGCACATATTTGCATATTTATAGGAATGGTCTAGTAGTGAGAGAAAAAATCATGATACAAGAGAGCAAAGACCATAAATTACAGGAGTGCCTAAGTGGGAATACGTTCCAGAGTGCAATGAAAGGGTGACTTATAAAGGATAGAAGGCAAGGTGTGAGAATGGTGTCAAAAGTTCATCAGGCACTCTGTTATTCTTCTTAATCTTGCTGTAATTCCTTGTCTTTCTTTCAAAGCAGTAGTGGTGGAAATACACACATACACACACACACACACACACACACACACACACACACACACGTGCTTCCCTGGTAGGGTACAGTCCATGGCTTCACAGAGAGTTGGAAATGACTGAGCAACTAACACTCACTTTTCATTTGTGTGTGTGTGTATG
>NW_011475672.1:0-501 GCF_000754665.1 Bison bison bison
GTTTTGGAAAGTTGTACTTTTCTAAGAATTTGTCCATTTCTTCCACATTGTCCATTTTATTGGCATATAATTGTTGATAGTAGTCTCTTATGATCCTTTGTATTTCTGTGTTGTCTGTTGTGATCTCTCCATTTTCATTTCTAATTTTATTGATTTGATTTTTCTCCCTTTGTTTCTTGATGAGTCTGGCTAATGGTTTGTCAATTTTATTTATCCTCTCAAAGAACCAGCTTTTGGCTTTGTTGATTTTTGCTATGGGTCTCAGAGAGTCCCAAACAGGATAAACCCAAGGCGAAACACCCCAAGACATATATTAATCAAATTAACAAAGATCAAACACAAAGAACAAATATTAAAAGCAGCAAGGGAAAAACAACAAATAACACACAAGGGAATTCCCATAAGGATAACAGCTGATCTTTCAATGGGAACTCTTCAAGCCAGGAGGGATGGCAAGACATACTAAAGTGATGAAAGAAAATAACCTACAAGCCCAGATTA
>NW_011475673.1:0-779 GCF_000754665.1 Bison bison bison
TATGTTACATTTAAACCACCCACTACTTTGTTGGATCTCATGTTGGATCTCATTTAATTAGTTTCTTTCCTCTTGCAGGCAATTACATGGAACTAGCATGATGAATAAAAATAAACTGATTCATGAATTTCTGGAAGTAGTTTCAAGAGGTGATGTGGAACTCATCTGTGACCATATTGCTAAAGTCCATTCCATCCTTGGAAACCTTGACTTTCAGCATCCAAAGACTGGGAATACACCTCTCATTACTGCAGCAGAAGAAAATCTAACAGAGGTAATATGTGGTGTCCAGGGGCCCTTGGATGGTCTTCTAAGTGAAGGATTCCAAGAATGAAATGGTTAGGAATAGCATAGTCACCTACTTCCAAAAAGGAATATTTGAGAGCACAAAGCAGGGGTGGGGGGTAGCAGCTGGAGAGAATGCTGAGAAACCCTAAATGATCCAGACACCACCATCTTTATTCATTTCTTCACTCAGTCAACAGATACTCCCAAAATACCCAAGGCAATATACCAGACTTCATGATTCATACCATGGTGGGTGAACCAAATACAGGCGTCACCCTTGAAGAGCAGCTTATGGTCTAGTGGGACCACATAACGGAGTCTGAATTTTTCCCTCCTTCCCCACAACCCACACCCAGCCCCATCAGTACTTGGAAATTTGTCCCCTGGTCCAAACAGGTGCGCAAAATCCTGAAAGTAGGGGAAGAGGAGTAAATAAATAATGAGACTTAAAGGGGCAGAAAATTGTCCTCTTTGTTGTTGTTATATATCCA
>NW_011475674.1:0-537 GCF_000754665.1 Bison bison bison
ATGATGGTGTGATCACTCACACTCACCTAGAGCCAGACATCCTAGAATGTGAAGTCAAGTGGGCCTTAGGAAGCATCACTGCAAACAAAGCTAGTGGAGGTGATGGAATTTCAGTTGAGCTATTTCAAATCTTAAAAGATGGTGCTGTGAAAGTGCTGCACTCAATATGCCAACAAATTTGGAAAACTCAGCAGTGCCCACAAGACTGGAAAAGGTCAATTTTCATTCCAATCCCAATGAAAGGCAATGCCAAAGAATGCTCAAACTACTGCAGAATTGCACTCATCTCACATGCTAGTAAAGTAATGCTCAAAATTCTCCAAGCCAGGCCTCAGCAATATGTGAACTGTGAACTTCCAGATGTTCAAGCTGGTTTTAGAAAAGGCAGAGGAACCAGAGATCAAATTGTGAACATTTGCTGAATCATCAAAAAAGCAAGAGAGTTCCAGAAAACATCTATTTCTGCTTTATTGACTATGCCAAAGAAGAACTAAAGAGCCTTGTGATGAAAGTGAAAGAGGAGAGTGAAAAAGTTGG
>NW_011475675.1:0-509 GCF_000754665.1 Bison bison bison
TCCATGGACGGAGGAGCCTGCTGGGCTACGTACAATCTGTGGGACTGCAAAGAGTCGGACAAGACTGAGCAACTAACACTTTCACAGTTTCTTTCTCTTGACTGGTCCTAGGGAAGGACTATATATAAGACAGTCCTGCTGAAATAACATATCACTAAGCCATCAGCTTTTTAAAAAAGATATTTTTTTTATTTGGCTGCACCAGGTTTTAGTTGCAACATGCGAAATCTTTTAGTTGCAGCGTTTGGAATCTAGTTCCCTAACCAATGATCAAACCTGGACCCCCTGTTTTGGGAGCATGGAGTCTTAGCCGCTGGACCACTAGGGAAGTCCCTAAAGAGCCTACTATTAGTATATGGCCCAACAAATAGAAGGTGCTCAATAAGTAAAAATTCCTTTCTGTTTTCGACTCAAACATTTACTACCATTTCCCTTTCTCCCTTGTCCCACCAACAGTATCTTCATCTGTGTATTTGATCAATACATATTAATTCAATACATATTATATG
>NW_011475676.1:0-553 GCF_000754665.1 Bison bison bison
GATGAGAAAGCCCTGAGATCTAGCAGAAATGGTCTTCTACAACTCAAGATGTAAAGAAGGAACCACAACAAGATAGCTAGGAGGGGAGAAGTCACAGAAAATTCAAGATCCCCAGGTGGGCGACCCTCAAACAGGAGGATAACTACAATTGCAGAGGTTTCCTCAAGGAGTGAGCGGTCTGAGACCCGCACTGGGCTCCTCAACCTGGGAGTCTTGCACCAGGAAGACGAGACACTGGAACATTTGGCTTTGAAGGCCAGTAGGGCTTGCTTTCAGAAGAGCCAGAGAGCTGTAGGAAAGACACTCCACTCTCAAAGGGTGTACAAAATCACACTAAGTCTGACAGACAAGCAAAAGCTAACAGTTTAGAACCATGAAACTAGCTCCATAAGAAATGTTAAAAAGGACTTCTCTATGCAGAAAAGGTCAGGACTAAATATATGAAAAGGAAACAAATCTCATTGGTAAAGGCAAACACGCAGTGACGACGCTTTGACTGCCGACAGAGGTCCATCCAGTCAAAGCATCTTCACTGTGCATTGCCTTCACCAAT
>NW_011475677.1:0-501 GCF_000754665.1 Bison bison bison
AATGTTGATAAAAGGTTTTATTGCAATGGGGAGAGGGCCCTATTGCAGTCAGGAGACTACTTTGACCAGAAGATGTGAAGCAGCTATTTTTTTTCTTTCCTTTTTTTTTTAACTACTTTTACTGCTTCCCTGGTGTGTTTTAACAGTCTGAGAGATTACCCCTTGTGAAATCTAGTTGCTTTCTAGAGATTTTAACTGAAAATGAATTTCCATATATATTGTTTTTCTTTATGTTATCCTCTTGTGTACTTTGTTGGGTCTTATTTGGAGCCTGGAAAGATAGATAGATAGATAGATATTACTTTTAGTTTCTCTAGTATTACTTTTACAGATTTAATTAATATAACCACGTTTATATTTTCATTTACTGCTTTAAGGAATAATTTTCTATTTCATTTCACACACTTTCCCCAAATCATTTCGGACTCCCAAAATTTTTATGAAGCTTTAGCAATAGTTGTACTAAGACATTATATGTAACAATTTTAAATACCACAATAT
>NW_011475678.1:0-501 GCF_000754665.1 Bison bison bison
ATACCTAAGGATATAAAAAAGAAACAAAGAAGTCAGATATGTGAAAATCTTATAGATTTGTAAACCATCGGTGAAAAGGTGATAGGTTAAGTATAGATCTAGATGAGAATATCTACTAAAGCTATACTTGTGAAGAACAAAGTATATAGAAAAAAGAGCCCACAAAAGATATTCAAAAAAGCAGCAATTATTCACAGAAAATGAATCAAGGCAAGTGGTTATTCCAGAAGTTAAGAATTTCAAAAGCGAATCAATGAATATCAAGGGTTAAAAGTCTTCCATTGGATTTCCATGTAACAGGTTTATTCTGTTAACTGAGTAAGCTGAAAGAAATGTTAACATTTTTATATGACAGGCATTTAAATAAGAAACATAATTTATAATTTATGAAACAAGTTACTTAAAAATATAGTGCATAGAATATAGTATGCACTCAATAAATATTTACTTTATGAAGGAAGGAGGGAAAGAAGCTAGGAAGGAAAGGAGAGAAGGAGGGAG
>NW_011475679.1:0-730 GCF_000754665.1 Bison bison bison
TGAAAGGGAAAGCTAAAAAGTATCTTACCATCTTTTTTTTTTTTTTTTTACTGTGGTGCATGATTTTAAAACAAATATCATTGCTAACTTGACCCTAGGACAAATGTAAAAAGTGTCAGGCCTAATTTTTAAAAAATAATTAATACTTTAAATTTAAACATACCTACCCTAGATGGATCATGCACACCTATTCCTAACTTTGTTTTCAAGTGGAAGCTCTGGTTATATTTGACCATGCAAAAATCCTCAACAAATACTGGTGAACTGAATTCAACAATACATTAAAAGAATCATACACCATGATTTATTCCAGAGAATGCAAGGATAACTCAGCATCTGAAAATCAATAAATGTGATATATCATATCAACATAACGAAGGATAAAAGTCATATAATCCTCTCAATAGATGCAGAAAAAGCATTTGACAAAATTTAACATTCATTGATAAAAACTCTCAATAAACTGGGTATAGAGGAACTTACTACAACATAGTAAAGACCGTATATAAATCCATGGCTAACATTATACTTAATGATAAAATGCTGAAAACTTTCAAGACAAGTAACAAGATCGAGGTAACCACTCTCATCACTCTTATTCAGTATAGTACTGGGAGTCTCAGCCAGAGCAATTAGGCAAGATAAGGAAATAAAAGGCACTCAAATGGGAAAAGAAAAAGTAAAATTGTCTCTATTTGCAGATTACATGAGATTTAATCAGAAAACTCAA
>NW_011475680.1:0-617 GCF_000754665.1 Bison bison bison
CCCAGTCCATCACCAACTCCCGGAGTTCACCCAGACTCACATCCATCGAGTAAGTGATGCCATCCAGCCATCTCATCCTCTGTCGTCCCCTTCTCCTCCTGCCCCCAATCCCTCCAAGCATCAGAGTCTTTTCCAATGAGTCATCTCTTAACATGAGGTGGCCAACGTACTGGAGTTTCAGCTTAGCATCATTCCTTCCAAAGAACACCCAGGACTGATCTCCTTTAGAATGGACTGGTTGGATCTCCTTGCAGTCCAAGGGACTCTCAAGAGTCTTCTCCAACACCACAGTTCAAAAGCATCAATTCTTAGGCGCTCAGCTCTCTTCACAGTTCAACTCTCACATCCATTCATGACCACTGGAAAAACCATAACCTTGACTAGACGGACCTTTGTTGGCAAAGTAATGTCTCTGCTTTTTCAATATGCTGTCTAGGTTGGTCATAACTTTCCTTCCAAGGAGTAAGCGTCTTTTAATTTCATGGTTGCAGTCACCATCTGCAGTGATTTTGGAGCCCAGAAAAAATGAAGTCTGACACTGTTTCCACTGTTTCTCCATCTATTTGCCATGAAGTGATGGAATCGGTTGCCATGATCTCCGTTTTCTGAATGTTGAG
>NW_011475681.1:0-647 GCF_000754665.1 Bison bison bison
AAACCCAAGTCTCTTGTGTCTCCTGCATTGCAGGCAGATTCTTTACCCACTGAGTCACTTGGGAAGCCCGTATAGGGGAGGAAAGTAAAGCATAGTTCCAGCTTAGCTAAGGTGACACTGCATAAAATGACCATACAGACTTTGTCTCTTGATGACGATGATGATGATATAGCAAATATGACATTAACTACATGTTACACACTTTTCTAGGTTTTTTACATTAACTCATTTTAACTCTCACCACAACTCTCTGAGGTAGGGATGATTAGTAGCCTTATTTTGTAAATGAGGAAACAGCCTTGAGCGGTTAACAGCCTGCTGGTGGCCACATAACTTACAAGTGGCAAAGTCATCATTCAAACCCAGACAGTCTGGAAAGACTGCACTTCTTAAAATGTTAAGTCTCCTCAGGTTAATGTATTTTAATACAAGCTGTTAAAATCCCAATGGGCTGGGTATTGAGAATTTGTAAGAATTTTTCTAAAGCACTTCTTAAAGCCTACATGTGAATACATGTGTATGTGAATACATACAATAAAACTCCAGTAACTGAAACAGCATATTTCCATATAAATCAGCAAAGAATCGAAGATAGCTCTAAACAGAGCTTAGTATACAAACCTAGAAAAGAAGAGCTGCTGCTGCTG
>NW_011475682.1:0-582 GCF_000754665.1 Bison bison bison
ATAGCCTTGACTAGACAGACCTTTGTTGGCAAAGTAATGTCTCTGCTTTTGAATATGCTATCTAGGTGAACATACATACATAGTGCCAATCTGAAAAGTGAAACCCATTTTGAATATGCTCTAAGGCATTACATGACAAATGAGGCTGAGATAGATCAAACATGCAGCGAAGTGGAACAGAAATACAACTCTTGGAAACCAATTTGGAAAATTTCAGTCAAGTTTTATTCTGATGGAAAATTCCAAATTAAGGAATAGTGCATGCCACCTTAAATTTTCTTTTTAATGAAGCACTTAATGTATTTATATGCATAGTGGGTATATATATTGAGCAGGATCTCATACTTTCACAATATGTATTCATAAAAGGATATAATAATGTGTCTTGGTTTGATACAGCATTGCTTAAACAAACTTTTTTGGCCCTCAGATGAAATGCTTACTGATAAGACAACAAATGTTATGTTTAAAATTAACCTCAAATAAAAATAGAAAGTGTGAACACAGAAGTCAAGTGGAATTTATTCCTCCCTCCATCTCTCTCTTATCTATTTCTCCTTAACCTTTCTTTTCTTCTCTCCA
>NW_011475683.1:0-559 GCF_000754665.1 Bison bison bison
TATAGATGGAGGAGCCTGGTAGGCTAGCAGTCCATGGGGTCGCAAAGAGTCAGACATAACTGAGCGACTTCACTTTCCCTTTTCACTTTCATGCATTGGAGAAGGAAATGGCAACCCACTCCAGTGTTCTTACCTGGAGAATCCCAGGGACGGGGGAGCCTGGTGGGCTGCCGTCTCTGGGGTCGCACAGAGTCGGACACGACTGAAGTGACTTAGCAGCAGCAGCAGCATAGATGTAGATGTTTTTGCGTGTGTGGATGTAATTATGGATATAAAAATTGGTACTCCTCCAATGTATTCATTCTCGTAATTTCAGGACTTTCCGCAACAATTTCTGTTACTGCTTGCTGCTTACTAAGTCAGTAAAATTTTCTTAGTGCCTGGCCTACCTTGATGTGTAGACTAACCATCCCTTAATGCTGTTTCAGTTCCTTAATGGTACTAAAAGGGACTGTTTACTTAATATCTCTGTGTCCTAGAGAAATTGATAAAATTTGGCCTAGAATAATTTAATTTCAAACTTTAGCCAAATCACTACAATACAGTTGTGAACGGATCA
>NW_011475684.1:0-548 GCF_000754665.1 Bison bison bison
GGATACATATTTATGTATGGCTGAGTCCCTCTGCTGTCCACCTGAAACTATCACAACCTAGTTAATCAGCTATACGTCAACATACATAAAAAGTTTTTAAAAAGCCAATAAACTCTGCCACATCAGGTTACCTATGCACCCAATTTTGTTAAAGCACAAGTAATCATTTCACACTGTGATTTTCTAACCAATCTGACCTAGTAATTATGTCAGAGGTTCACAGTGTATGTTAGATAGACAGACGTATGCTAGGAGGATGTTAATTCCCTAAACAGTCCTTGGCACACAATGAGCACAAATATTCTTCGGGGCAGAGAGGAGGGGAAGGGATTACTGCACAATCTTATATCACTTCTGTAATATATCACCAGAAACCATGAGACAGTGGCATAATAATTAGATGCTTAACAATCTGAAGATGTAATGTTTCTGAGATCCTACAGATGTCAAAGAACAAAAGCCTTTGGTGAAAAGTGACGTTTTAATATTTATTTTGGCATTTTCATTAAGTTATAACTATTAGGGAAGTTGCTTTATTAATATCAAAC
>NW_011475685.1:0-524 GCF_000754665.1 Bison bison bison
ACCATCGTGATTATCTGGGTTGTGAAGATCTTTTTTGTACAGTTCTTCTGTGTATTCTTGCCACCTCTTCTTAATATCTTCTGCTTCTGTTAGGTCCATACCTTTTCTGTCCTTTATTGAGCCCATCTTTGCATGAAATGTTCCTTTGGTATCTCTAATTTTCTTGACGAGATCCCTAGTCTTTCCCATTCTGTTATTTTCCTCTTTCTTTGCATTGATCGCTGAAGAAGGCTTTCTTATCTCTTCTTGCTATTCTTTGGAACTCTGCATTCAGATGCTTATATCTTTCCTTTTCTCCTTTGTTTTTTGCTTCCCTTCTTTTCACAGCTATTTGTAAGGCCTCCCCAGACAGCCATTTTGCTTTTTTGCATTTCTTTTCCATGGGGATGGTCTTGATCCCTGTCTCCTGTACAACGTCACGAACCTCATTCCATAGTTCATCAGGCACTCTGTCCATCAGATCTAGGCCCTTAAATCTATTTCTCACTTCCAGTGTATAAGCATAAGGGATTTGATTTAGGTCA
>NW_011475686.1:0-523 GCF_000754665.1 Bison bison bison
AATAATTTGTGCAGAGAGCAGTGGCTAGCTACAGACGCATGATAGCTGTACCTATTTTTATTGCTAGAACACCTCTGATTTTATCTTCACAATAGTTTGTTTCTTCCTTGTGGTTCAGATGTTACTTTTGAAACTAAGTAAATAGTTTAATTTAAGTTTAATAATTTAACTTAAAACAATAATTTGTACAGAGAGCAGTGGCTAGCTATGGATGTCGATGATAGCTGTACCTATTTTTATGCTAAGAACACCTCTAGATTTTATCTTCACAATAGTTTGTTTCTTCCTTGTGGTTCAGATATTACTTTTGAAACTTTGTTAGTCTGTACTTTAGCTCTTATTTCACTGGCCACACGCGTGAGCAGCTAGTGTGTCAATTTTGGGGAGATGGTAGGCCCTAACCAGGATAGGACACTTAAAAATTGACCTGTAAAAGCACAATAGCCAGGTCCTCTATAAACATTTCTGTAACTTGGTTGGTTTTCATACTTCAGAGACCAGCAATTCCATTTAAAGAGATAAG
>NW_011475687.1:0-769 GCF_000754665.1 Bison bison bison
ATGATACTGTGAAAGTGCTGCACTCAATATGCCAGCAAATTTGGAAAACTCAGCAGTGGCCACAGGGCTGGAAAAGGTCAGTTTTCATTCCAATCCCAGTTTTCAATTCCAAAAGGTCAGTTTTCATTCCAATCCCAATCCATTCCAATCCCAGTTTTCAATTCCAACCCCAGTCCATGGGGTTGCAAGGAGTCAGACACAACTGAGCAGCTTAACTGATACATGCATACATACTTTATGATCAGTTATACAAATAGGGACTATGGAAGTTATGCATATTTTCTTCTTCCTGTGTATGAGTATGTATGTGTCTATTATTTTACTTTCCATTCTCTCTCCCTTATTATGTCAAACAAGTTATAAGACTTTGCTAACAAAGTCTTTTATAACAAGTTATAAAACTTTGCTAGTTTACTGTTAAAAGAAGAAAATACTCAGATGATGAAGCTCTCACTTGGAAAGAGTAGTCAACGCAACTGGTAATGGCAAGTGACTGTCCCCACAGATGGCTACAATGGCTATTGAAACTGCATCTCCTTATCTGGAGGATAGAATGAGAATGTGTTTGTACAAAAGATGGTTACATCTTGTTAAGTGAAAGAACAATTCTTTTTATGGTTGTGGGAAGTTCAAATTTGTGCAGAAAGGAATATGTAGATGCTGAGGACCAAAGGAATAACCTGAAATGGCCCAATTGTCTAATTTGAACCCTTCCTTCCAAACTCCACTTTGTGATACTGGAGCTTCTCCTGTGCACTGGCTCCCTGCC
>NW_011475688.1:0-532 GCF_000754665.1 Bison bison bison
ATGGAACAATAGACTTGTTCCAAATCAGGAAAGGAGTATGTCAAGGCTGTATATTGTCACCCTGCTTATTTAACTTCTATGCAGAGTACATCATGAGCAACGCTGGGCTGGAAGAAGCACAAGCTGGAATCAAGATTGCCGGGAGAAATATCAATAACCTCAGATATGCAGATGACACCACCCTTATGGCAGAAAGTGAAGAAGAACTAAAGAGCCTCTTGATGAAAGTGAAAGAGGAGAGTGAAAGAGTTGGCTTAAAACTCAACATTCAGAAACCAAAGATCATGGCATCTGGTCCCATCACTTCATGGCAAATAGATGGGGAAACAATGGAAACAGTGGTAGACTTTATATTTTGGGGCTCCAAAATCACTGCAGATGGTGTCTTCAGCCATGAAATTAAAAGATGCATGCTCCTTGAAAGAAAAGCTATGACCAACTTAGACAGCATATTAAAAAGCAAAGACATTACTTCGCCAACAAAGGTCTGTCTAGTCAAAGCTATGGTTTTTCCAGTAGTCATGTATGGATG
>NW_011475689.1:0-513 GCF_000754665.1 Bison bison bison
CATGCATCCCATGGATCTCCAGGCGTGCTCCCGAAACCCACCTTGTCCACAACTCTCCTCCTCCTTCTCCTCAATGCCTCCTTCCATGCTGGAACTGTGGAGTACTCTAATGCCATATTTTCCTTCCTCTTTTCACTTGATCTCTCACCTGTATATGTCTGGGAAGAACTTAACTGTGATGGAAAGTTCAGGGTCGTTTTGTAGGAATATTTTTTTGGTTTATCCATCTGACTCCAAGCATCCCTAGAGTCATGTCCTCTGGTCCAGGCAAAGCCCACAGAAGTTGATTTAATGGAAACAGTTTTCCCTCTGTCATTTTGTGAAATTCTAGTCAAAGCCAGAGCCAGGGCTGAGTTGACTCCAGGTAGTAAATCAGAGAAGGTGTGGTTTGCGTGGTGCCAGCAGTGAACTTAGCTTTGGTTTGGTAGTTAATAAAACTACCATTCACAATGGGTAGTCATTCACATCGGGCTTCCCTGGTGGCTCAGACAGTAAAGGATCTGCCTGCAATGC
>NW_011475690.1:0-707 GCF_000754665.1 Bison bison bison
CCATTCTACTTTCTATGAGGGTCATGATTCCATGCACCTCACATGAATGGAATCATATAGTATAGTATGTCCTTTTGTGATGCCTTATTTCACTTAGCACAATGTCCCCACTGCCATCCATTTTGTAGTGTGTATCAGAATTTTCTTCCTTTTTAAAACTGAGCAATATTCCATTGCATAGATACACATTTTGTTCATCCACTCATCTGTCAATAGACTGTTTGCTTCCACCTTTTGGTTAATATGAATAATGGTGCTGTGAACATGTGTGTACAAATATCCCTTTGGGTTCCTGTTTTTAGCTCTTTAGGGTGTAAATCCAAACATGAAATTGCCCAGTCATGTGATAATTCAATTTTTCAATTTTTGAGGAACCACTATATTGCTGTTTTACATAATCTCTGTACCATTTCATATTCCCCCCAACAGTGCACAAGGATTACAATTTCTGCACGTCTTATCACAAACACAAGTTACTTCCTGTCCTATTGCTACTTACAGTAGCCATCCTTTTTTTCTTAAATTTTATTGATGTGCAGTTTATTTATAATGTAATAATTTCTTCTGTACAGTAAGTGAATCAGTTACATTACATATATATATATATATGCATTCTTTTTCATATTCTTTTCCATTATGGTTTATTATAGGATACTGAATATAGTTCCCTGTGCTATACAGTGGCACTCCGCTGTTTATCCATTCTA
>NW_011475691.1:0-1075 GCF_000754665.1 Bison bison bison
AAAAAAAAAAAAAAAACCTCTCTTAAGTAAGTTTCTAATGAAAATCAGAGGCACATAATGAACACACCAGGAAGGATGGCACCATGAGGGAGAGCTGGAATTAACAGAAGAAACTTCAGTCCTTCCTTTGATAAAAGACTCCAAATGTTGCAGTTATTGGCCAAAGTTGTTTTTTTTACTTGAATAAAATGCAAGCTTAAAAATATTTGTAAGCAATAAGAAACTACAAGGAATGACCAGTCCTATTTGAAAAGGTACCAATCAACCTTCTATCCAACTTTGCGTACACACACATCTTACTCCCTCCTGTTAGAATCCTGATTTGATTTAGGGATCCATCTTTTTTTTTTTTTAACTGCACTCATATGTTGAACAACACAGTTTTACACAGAATACTAAGCACTTTTCTTTGTATTTTACATATGGGCTTGGAATTCTATTAAAATTCATACCATCACACTACCAAATCTAACTCCTAAATAGATGAATTACAATTTGTTTAGGTTTTAAAGCCTTAATGGCAAGTCATTATTATGACTATTATATTAATAATTGTATTAATAATATAATTATATAAAATGATAATATGATGACTATATTAATAATTATTGATTGAAAAATAAATTCAAGAAAGAGCAAATAAAATTTACGTGGTCTTATGTGCCCTGAAGGAGGTGGTGCCTGATTTGGAGCAGTTTCTCCTATGTCCAGGTAATCTCCTATTTTGAACTTCCGTGACTTCAGCTTCATGAGCCATAAGTCTCCTTTCTGCTAGACATTATGCTACCAATTATTTTTATTTGATGGCCAGGTCTTTTAAGATCTGTAAGAACAATTTCAAAATTGAGGTGTAAGCCCCTCTTTCTAGGTTCTGGGTAGATTTCTTCTGCTGATCAGTTCTGTCAAGGTTGCATCCGTTCAAGTGTAAATCTGCAGCTGGGTGGGCCTTGGGAGAATGAGTCCAGGCCATTCTGCTGTTATTGGTACTGAAGTTCCATGGTGGTGGCAGCCCACACGTTTTCTCCCAGGGAATCCACTGCTCTCTTCTTCCTGCTGCCGGCAAGAGAGATGCTCA
>NW_011475692.1:0-526 GCF_000754665.1 Bison bison bison
GACTAGACACTTTTGATGGAGTCTTTTTCTAAATCATAAACACAGTATCTCTTTCCTTTTATTTAGCTCTTCTTTAATTTCTTTCAGCAATGTTTGTGGTTTCAGTCTAAACATCTTGCATATATTCTGCAAGTATAATCCTTAATCCTTAAGTATATTTTATACTGTGTATTATATACTGTTGTGAATGGTGTTAAAGCAGTTTTAGGATTCCCCTAATTGGTTTTCCGTTTCTCAGAGATCACTATCTCTTATTGTCTGATGACTGCTGTCTTGAAAACTATGGTTTCATATATTTTCTCCTATTTTGTTTCTATTAGGGAACCAAATGTGATTTCTTTTACTTGTTGACCGAAAGTTGGAGCACTTGTCTAACATTAGATCAGAATTTTTTCTTGCTTGTTTGTTGCTGCTGAAAACGATTTGTTCCATCCCTATTTTTTCTTTTGTTTAGTTTTTGTTGATTTGCTATTTAGTTTGGGGGGAGGATTATTTTGTGATTCATGTAGCCATCTTCATGTGTTTA
>NW_011475693.1:0-528 GCF_000754665.1 Bison bison bison
AGATTGAAGGCAAGAGGAGAAAGGGATGACAGAGGATGAGATGGTTGGATGGCATCCCCAACTCAGTTGACATGAATTTGAGCAAGCTCAGTGAATGGTAAAAGAATGGGCAGGCTGACATGCTGCAGTCCATGATGTCACAAATAACTGGACATGACTGAGTGACTGAACAACAACAGTATCAACAACAACAGAAATAATGGAAGTGGAAGGTCTTTTAAAGTTTATTTTATAAAATCCAACCATTCAGGAAGCAATAGTTAGAACTGGACATGGAACAACAGACTGGTTCCAAATAGGAAAAGGAGTACGTCAAGGCTGTATATTGTCACCATGCTTATTTAACTTATATGCAAAGTACATCATGAGAAACGCTGGACTGGAAGAAACACAAGCTGGAATCAAGATTGCCGGGAGAAATATCAATAACCTCAGATATGCAGATGACATGACCCTTATGGAAGAAAGTGAAGAGGAACTAAAAAAGACCTACTTGATGAAAGTGAAAGTGGAGAGTGAAAAAGTTGG
>NW_011475694.1:0-722 GCF_000754665.1 Bison bison bison
GTCCAGGGCTCACAAAGAGTCAGTCGTGACTGAATGACTAACACACACACACACACACACACACACACAGTTTGGATGCTGTCCCTTTCCTCCTGTGACTTTAGAAAGAAATTCTTTCCAGGATTTCAAGTTTCTGTGAGGAAGGGGGTTTTTCTGGGAACTGTGAGATCATGCAGCCCTCCAGGTGTGCAGACTCTTCCTGTTCACAGGGCCAGTGTTTTTCAGAGTCCTCCCTCACCTTCCCTCCTCATAATACTCAGGCTCATAGTTACTCTCTAGGTAGGGAGACCTGGGGCACAGCATGGCCAAAGTTGGGCTTAGACTAAGTCAGCTTCTGGAGCTGCAGCCCTTACTCCTGATGTGTTCTTCTTATGTCTGTTCAAGGAAAGAGTTGAAAGAACAGAGATCACCAAAATGTTCCATCATCTTCCCCTCAGAAATAAAATGAAAGGTTTATCCCAAATTAGCATGAGACTGCTCAGTGCTTAGCTTTATCTAAAATATATAAAAGTCAATATGTGCTGCTGCTGCTGCTGCTAATTTTCTTCTCTGATTGCCATTGCTGCTACTGCTAAGTCGCTTCAGTCATGTCTGACTCTGTGCGACCCCATAGACGGCAGCCAACCAGGCTCCTCGGTCCCTGGGATTCTCCAGGCAAGAACACTAGAGTGGATTGCCATTTCCTTCTCCAATATGTGCTATATATGGTTTCTTAAAGTTCA
>NW_011475695.1:0-661 GCF_000754665.1 Bison bison bison
AAGTACAAGCTATTATGTATAAAATAAGCTATTATGTATAAAATAAGCTATTATGTATAAAATAAGCTACAAGAGCTCTTTGAGGAAATCACAGTCGCTGCTGCCACAGTGTCCCAAGGCCACCGGCTCCTGCTCCTGACTCACCGCTGTTCGGGCAGCCATGGCTCTTACAGATACTTGCAAGACTCCTGTGGACCCAGAAGTGGCTGTTCACCAGATTAGGATCTGCCTTACCAGCTGCAACTGTGAAGCCTCTGGAGAAGGTATGTGCTGACCTGATCAGAGGCCTGAAGAAAAGAATCTCAAAAGTGAAGGGATGTGTTCAGATGCCTACCAAGACCCTGAGAATAGCTACAAGGAAAATCCCTTGTAGTGAAGGTTCTAAGACCTCGAGATCATTTCCAGATGAGGATCCACAAGTGACTCATTGACTTGCACAGTCCTTCCAAGGTTGTCAAACAGATAACTTCCATCAGTACTGGATCAGAAATGGAGGCTGAAGTCACCATATCAAATGCTTAAATCAACATTTTTAATAAATGAATAATCAGTTGTTATCCATAATCTACAAGGATACACTATACAGCATGGGAATATAGCCAATATTCTATAATGACTATAAATGGAGTATAATCTTTAAAAATTGTTAATCACTATATTG
>NW_011475696.1:0-566 GCF_000754665.1 Bison bison bison
CACATCTTTAAAAACCACATAATATAAAATGAAATACTTGATTTTAAATAACAGATTTTAAGTTTCAGGCAGCAACACTGAAACATGCTTTTGAAATATAGTTAAGGCATTTTTATGCCTTCTTGGAGATGAGGAATGTATTTATTACAATTTGTGATAAAATATAAAATTACAAAATGGCAATAAGCAATAAATAAATGATAATTCATATTTCACTTTGAAACTGAGTTAAAATATAGCACATTGAAAATCCCCAGCCTAGTACTATAACCTTTCCTCAATCAAGGTGACCATAAGAACCTTCCTTACATGGCAGTCTACTTAGAGCTTCAATTCCCTTGCTTGCCAATCAGATGAATGTAGAAGAGCAAGGTCTCAATTACAATGCTATGTACTGAGCAATTCTGTCCTTCAGAGATATATTTACACAAATATCATGGAGTTTTACTAAGAAATAAGTGCACATTGCTTGAATGAAGAAGACTAACACAAATGGAAAAAAAAAAAAATCCAAAGGATCTTGGGAAAGTTGTAAATTGAGAGAAAATATGCTACAATAATATAAA
>NW_011475697.1:0-626 GCF_000754665.1 Bison bison bison
CCATCATTCTCTGGAGTAGGAAATAGCAACCCACTCCATTATTCTTGCCTGGATAGTCGCATGGAGGGAGAGAGGAGCCTGATGGGCTACAGCCGATGGGGTCGCAAAGAGTTGACACAAGTAAAGTGACTTAGCATGCATGCGCCATCACTCTCAAACCTATTTCTCAATTAAAATTTAGTCACGCCTTACATTTTCCACACCTCAAAGCTAATAACAATAAGAATACATTCAAAATTTGCTCATTTTTCCTCTATATCCATAAATAATCCCCACAACAACCAGAAACTAGTTTTATTTTGATAAGTGCATTGCAAGGATTGCATGTATAATAAAAATGCCCATGCATAGTTTTTATATCAGCCTCCCTCACCTAGAACACTACAGTGAAAAAGCATTATATATTTGCTTTTGAGAAATAAAGTATACCTTGCAGGCTCAAGATTTTATTGCAGAATGTATGCTTCTGCTTCTCAAAGTTTAGTATACATATGAATCACCAAAAAGACTTTGTTAAAAATGCAGATTATACTTCAGTAGATCTGAAATTAGGCTGAGAGTCTGCATTTCTAAATGCTCCCAAGTAATATTCATGCCACTGGTGTATACACCAAGATATATAGTAA
>NW_011475698.1:0-697 GCF_000754665.1 Bison bison bison
AAGAGACGGGTTCAATCCAGGGTCGGGAAGATCTCCTGGAGTAGGAAATGGTAACCCGCTCCAGTATTCTTCTTGCCTGGGAAATCTCATGGACAGAGGAGCCTGGCAGACTACAATCCATGGGGCTGCACACAGGCAGACACGACAGGCACACACACATGTAGTGTGTGCTCACTAAAGCTGTTACTCTCGTATGCACTTTAAATTAAATTTTAAATATATATGCAAATGTATGTTGAATGTACCATCAAATTTGTAACTGTTAATTTTTATTTCCTATAAATGTATTTTCCTTAAATCCATGTCTCTCTTTAGAAATTTGATATTTTCAAGAATAATAATAATAAAAAAGCAAAGTTGTCCTCATAGACACAAAGGCCAGGACCTTAGGGATAGAAAACAAAGGGACACAAAGATCCTAAGTCCTAAAATACATTAGGACTTGTTCATCTCATCTGTGTCTGTACTGATAAAGTGAAATGGAAAATATAACAGTTTTCTTGGTTAGTGTTTTTTGCAGAATTAAACGTGCACATACATATTTATTAAGGTTATGCATTTGAGGTAACAACTCATCAACCGATGTTGCATTATTCTTTTTTTGTTTTTTGTTTTTTTTAATTTTATTTTATTTAACTTTACAATATTGTATTGGTTTTGCCATATATCAAAATGAATCTGCCACAGGTATACATGT
>NW_011475699.1:0-5140 GCF_000754665.1 Bison bison bison
TCAATATGCAGAGAGCAGTAGGGTGAATCATCAGTACTCTTGTCCTTTCTCTGTTTCTACCTTTGTTTTATTAACTCCTCAAGAAATACATTCTATCCATATAAATATGTTGTCCGGAGGGTTTTTTTTTTTTTTTTCCTAGAAAGAAAAGGAAAACAGATTTCTCAGACTTTCTGGTGGTGGTGATTAAAACTCTACTGAAGTTTTGCAAACCCAAATCCTGGTTGCCTGTATATAAGATCTAACTTGTCTTTTTTTTTTTTCTTGACAGGAATTGGAAGACAAACTGAAATGGTAAGCTTTTCGATACTGAAGAGGGCACCTGGGGGCTCTGAAAGAGATACAGCAGCACTTAACAAAGTGATGACGTAACTTACCTAGATAATGCTAGATTGCTTGTGTACATGTGTCTGCACCTGTTTTGCTGAGTATGATTTCTTGCTCAAAAGGAAGTTAGCCTTTTTGCTACTGTGGCAGAGGGAGGTATTATCCAGCTCAGTGCAAAAATTTCTTAAAGGTCAGTAATTTCTGATTTAGATTTCAAAATCACCAGCACCTAGAGGTGCAAAGACTAGTTTTCCCCAAGTTTGAGGTTAGAGAGGCAATTACCTCTGAGAAATGGGCTGGAATCAGGGCAAGAAGAAGAGTGAGAATAAATTTCCAAAACCAGCTCAATTCTATCCCATGAGGGTGGAAAAGGGATTTAGATGAAGAATGTTGAGCTGAAGAATGCTGTCTTATTGTAAAGGCTGTGTTTAAGAAGCCCTGGGCAGCAGAAGGATGAACCACATCTTTCTCTTACAGGAGTGAGTCAGCACAGCTGCATGTGCCTCAGCCTCTGCTCCCAGAACTCCCTGCGCGCCCCATGTCTGGGCTGATGGAGTGGCTCAACCACTTCCGAGGTGAGTGTCACCCCATTGGGGGTGTCTGCCCTGCAGGGTCCTTCAGTGATGGTGTCCACAGAGTCTTTTCCTGCTTAGCTTTCACCTTGTGCAGGGGAACAGCCTGCAGATAGACAGGTGAAGACATATACGGTCACAGAGTCACTAAAATCCTTATAGAATACATGCAGGCTGGTGCAGATACTGATTTGATTCAGGCCTCATCAAATATTTTTAAATTTCATAAAATTTTGTATAGTGAAAAAAGTAACATGCTCCCAAAATGGCTTCTTGAGCCCTAGAAATATCATGACATACAATGTCAGCTGTTCACTGACTTCTAGAAAACTGGTAATTAAAACAGGATATTAAATTTCAGAGTTTAAGTGCAGTTAGAGTTTTAAAATATTTTTTGAGAATACATTTTCTTCTCTTTTTTATTTATATTATTTTAGAAATATTTCTATCTTTATTTAGTTTTAACCACACGGGGTCTTTGTTGCTTTGCACGGGTTTCTCTTGCTGTGGGGAGCCAGGTTACTCTTCACTACAATGGTTGCCTTCTCATTGCAGTGGCTTCTCTTGCTGCAGAGCACAAGAGACTCTTGATGAGTGAGCTTCAGTAATTGTAGCATGTGGGCTCAGTAGTGGTGGATCCTGGGCTCAAGAGCACGGGCTCAGTAGTCATAATCCACAGGTTCAGTTGCTCCACAACATGTGGACTCTTCCCAGATTAGGAATGTCCCCTAAATTTGCAGGAAGCATCTTCTCCACTGTGCCACCAGGGAAGTCCTAAAAACATTTTGGCTTAAAAAGTTCTTAAGAATTGAAGGCATAAAGTGATTTTTCCATTCACATAATTTTACAAAATATATAAGCCTCAAAAATCAAATGCAGAAATCACAAGTAAGCAAATGGTTGGATGATGAAGGCACAATGAGCACCATGATAAACTTCACCCTGGAGGGTGACTTAGCAGGAAGTGGAAGACTAGGCTTCAGTTTGGAACCACAGATCAAAGACAGAAAAGCCCTACAAATAAACTACTTTGAAGAACCCATCCTTAGGTTGTACTTCTTCAGTGTCCATTTCCTAACTTAACTGAATGGTAGAGTGATCACCAATTGTCCATTCTACAATTCAGCTTTTTTCCTTGCACAGTGGTGGTGAAGGTGGGGATAAGATATGCTGTCATGGTCTTGGAGGTGATAGATGCCCAGGAGTCCAATCCTTTAGATGTAATAAATATACAATACACCCAGCCAGAAGTCACCTTGACCTCCCTCTAACTTATAATCTCTGAACTTGTAGGTAGTTTTTTCCATTTTAATTAGTTCTTTCTTCAGCAGATATGTTAGCAATATTTAAACCCAATACTTTCCAATCAGAACTGCCCTTCCAATCTTACAATATATTTCCAGTGAGACTCCAGGTGGACCACCTTCTCTGGTAGATAATTTGAATTTTAACATTGATTTTGACTGGCATTTTCCCTCATCTCTCCACAGTCAACTTTTCACTCAGTAATGAAGTAAGCAGTCAGCACATCAGGTTGTTCGATGATGCAAGACGTCTGACGTATGAACATGACAGCCTCCATGCATCTTTGGATGGTGGAACATTGAAGTATTTTGCCTCATGGGGAGACCAGAGCTTCACCTCCGGCAAACAGTACTGGGAGATGCTTGTGGACCGCTCTTGGGACTGGGCTGTAGGCTTCTGTAAGGATTCCTGGATAAGGAAGGACGATGGCATACTGGACGCATCCAACAATGACAACTTTCTCCTTGTGTGTGTGAAGCAGGATGACCATGACCAACTCTGGACCACAGCCCCCACCACGCCTCTGTACATAGAGAGACCTCTGGGCAGGGTTGGGGTGTTCCTTGATTGTGACAGAGGGAGTATTAGTTTTGTGGATGTTGCCAAGCGCACCCTCCTTTGGAGGTACGATGATGGCGTGTGCACTTTCCCTGTCAGGCCCTTCTTCTGCACTGGCCACAGGTGAGGATCTGAGTCACGGCCCAGACGGGGTGCTCAGGACTCCTTCTCTGAGGGAGCCCTTGTCCACTGCAGCATATCAAGGAGACTTCCTGATCTTTAGGCTCTTTCTACTGTAATGCAGCTTCTTTTATTGTTATTTGATGTGAAGATAGTGTCAAATGCACACTTCACTTGGTTGTCCTCCATATTGCTGACAATAAATTCTTCTCTTGTTACCATATGTCCAGAATATATGCTGTGGGTTTTCACTTCCTTTATGAGCTTCCTAAATTCACCACAATATGATCATGTGCTTCCCACTTCCTGGAACTCAATACAGGAACCCAGAACCTGCGCAGCATAGGCAACCTGGTCACCAACCAGGCCTACGTCAGCCTGCAAACTTCTCCTGCTTCCTCATAATCTACTGCCCTATATACATCTATTCAACCTCAAGATGAAATCTGATTTGCAGGGAAATTGCCATTGCCCTGGAAACCAGGGAAAGCATTTCTTTTAGAGAACTCAGAATTTGCATGTCTTTTTCTATTACAATAGTATAAGGGAAAAGACAGACAGAAACAATCTCCTAAAGGATGGACGCTATGGCTTCCCTTTGGCATATCTGAAATACCACCATCATTATCACCATACTTAAGGGCCATTATTAAATAAGGGCTACTTGAAGACACCTAGTGTGATTTACGACCATGGATATGATAACCCAGAAAGTTAAGTCAATGAGGGTGGGATAAGCAGGACAAAGTGACAATACATATTCTCGTTGGGATAAAGCTGGATGGTGTGGAATTTCATTGCACTACATAGCATGGCTCACAATTAAATACATTTGAATTATTTCTGAGACTTTTCCGTTTAATATTTCCTGAACAAGGTTTTAACCACATGAGTAATTGAAATCAAGAAAAGCAAATCTGCAGATGAGTGGTTTACTATATATTAAAAAAAATAATAATCTAGAGAAAGGGGTTAGAGAATTGTTTGGACTTTGAATAATTTCCAAGTTTTCCTGTTGGTCATGTTACTCTGGAACACAGGATTAACATCTGGGTCATCAAAAAAGAAAGAAAAAACATAGCAAGTTATGAACCTTGTATACCATGGGGCCTTGCATAAATATGAATTTCCACTCTAACAAAGGTTGAGAGAATCTGTTTGAATTTGTCATGTTGTCAATAAAGCATTATATGTGGGTTATTTCTGGAAAACAACAGGATTTTTGAAAGTAACCAATTAATGCAATTGCCTTATATTAATGTGTGTGAGGAAAAATCAGACTGATAGTTGAAAGAAAGGATGCCATGAACATACTAGTGCACATCATGAACTGAAATGAAAGTGAAAGTTGCTCAGTCGTGTCCAACTCTTTGCAACCCCATGGAATACAGTCCACGGTATTCTCAGGCAAGAATACTGGATTGGGTCACCTTTCCCTTCTCCAGGGGATCTTCCCAACCCAGGGATTGAAACCAGGTCTCCTGCATTGCAGCAGACTCTTTACCAGCTGAGCCACAAGGGAAGCCCAAGAATAGTGTAGTGGGTAGCCTATCCCTTCCCTAGGGGATCTTCCCAACCCAGGAATCGAAACAGGGTCTTCTGTATTGCAAGTGGATTCTTTACCAACTGAGCTAAAAAAAACTAAAACAAAATAAGTTAATAGATGCTTAAGAATAATTTAAACTTATGTTAATTTAAACATAAATTTAAATCATATTAGTAGCTGCAAATTTTGTCTTAAAGCTTTGGAGTGTCTTTAAAGGTCACCATCTGGACCATAATACATCATCACTATTAATGTTTTTTTAAGAAAACTGGCAAAACACAGTAAGAAATAAACTGTAGGTATAAAAAGTCAAGTATGGTCATTATTTCTGATGTAACAAATGTTCACCTGAAACACACTAATAAACAATAAAGTAAAGAAAAAAAGAGTGTACAAAAAATAAAATAACTAAATAAATCACTAAGATTTCTTCTGGAAACAAGATTAATATTCAAACACAATTTTTTCATATATAAAAGATACAACTACTTATGAAAGATACAATTGTTTATGAAAACAAAAAAAAGTAGAAAAGCCAGGAACCTAGAAGGGGAGAAAAGAACAAATAATGAGAGGGCCTTAATCTTAAACAGATTTCCAATATCATTCGTACATCAGTGGGATATGTATTAGTGACAAAGGGTCAGGATTTCTGCTAAGAATAAATGCAGAAGCTGGCTGGAAAACAAGTGGAGTACCTCATTCAAAGGAA
>NW_011475700.1:0-556 GCF_000754665.1 Bison bison bison
AGAGCTTTTCAGGTTGTGCTGATATAGGTCATTGCATATGTGCAGTGCTATAAATGACCTCGGTTGCTACATAACCATGTATTTACTAAAGGTGGAGGGAGAGTGAGAGGCCATGGAGCAAGAGAGACTGACCACTGCAATCTCGACAAATTGCTTTTTCCTTACACTGGGGATCTATAATCTTGCAACAGAAGGGGGAAAAAAATTAAATAGGATAAGTAAGGTCTCTGCTCTGCAATAATTCTAGTGGTATAGTTACCTCATCCTCTTCTTCCATATAGCAGACCTTTGCAAGGCAATGTTCTCTTAGCGTAGTCTTCTCCGCCAAGAAGCAAGATTAATTATTGGACTTGACACTCACCAACCTTCTCAGTTTACCACAAATTGTCAAAGACTGTATCAAGCGGACAAAGACTGAAGGCTGCTTATGTGTCTCCACAGTTTTGATGGAGACTGTCCGTTAAACATGGTTAATATCTCCATCACGGGGATGAATACACTAGTGTCAGTTTCAGGCCAGTCATCAGAATAGCCTATTGCTTCTGTAAGCTGGCAA
>NW_011475701.1:0-500 GCF_000754665.1 Bison bison bison
GCAAGGGATTTCTGTGTGTTGATTTTATATCCTGCAACTTTACTATATTCATTGATTAGCTCCAGTAATTTTCTGGTGGCGTCTTTAGGGTTTTCTATGTAGAGGATCGTGTCATCTGCAAACAGTGAGAGTTTTACTTCTTCTTTTCCAATTTGGATTCCTTTTATTTATTTTTCTGCTCTGATTGCTGTGCCCAAAACTTCCAAAACTATGTTGAATAGTAATGGTGAAAGGGGGCACCCTTGTCTTGTTCCTGACTTTAGAGGAAATGTTTCCATTTTTCGCCATTGAGGATAATGTTTGCTGTGGGTTTGTCATATATAGCTTTTATTATGTTGAGGTATGTTCCTTCTATTCCTGCTTTCTGGAGAGTTTTTATCATAAATGGGCGTTGAATTTTGTCAAAGGCTTTCTCTGCATCTATTGAGATAATCATATGGTTTTTATTTTTCAATTTGTTAATGTGGTGTATTACATTGATTGATTTGTGGATATTGAAG
>NW_011475702.1:0-567 GCF_000754665.1 Bison bison bison
AGGAGACCCGGGTTCAATCCCTGGGTCAGGAAGATCCCCTGGAGAAGGAAATGGCAACCCACTCCAGTATTCTTGCCTGGGAAATCCCATAGACAGAGGACCCTGGGGGTTACAGTCCATGGGGTCGTAAAGAGTCAGACATGACTAAACAGCAGCAGCAGCAGCAGCACACACTAATAACCTTAAGGCAGGTTTTGGATTATAAAAACCAGGTGGACACCATTTACCTCCCAAAGCCCAAAATCCGTGGAATTTTCCGGGCAACAGTACTGGAGTGGGGTGCCATTGCCTTCTCCGGAGAACAGTATGGAGGGTCCTTAAAAAACAAAAACTAGACCTACCATATGACCCAGTGATCCCACTCCTGGGCATCTACCCAGAGAAAACCATGATTCAAAAAGATACATGCATCCCAATGTTCACTGCAGCGCTATTTACAACAGTCAGGACAGGCAAGCAACCCAAGTGTCCATCAGCAGAGGAACGGATGAAGATGTGGTACATATATGCAACAGAGTACTACTCAGCCATCAAAAGGAATGAAATTGTGTCATTTGCAGAGATGTG
>NW_011475703.1:0-585 GCF_000754665.1 Bison bison bison
GTGGGCTGCTGTCTATGGGGTTGCACAGAGTCAGACGTGACTGAAGCGACTTAGCAGCAGCAGCAGCAACTATAAATTATAGGCAGATTTCCCTGTGTGGAGCGTCAGTCCCCCTAGCCCCTGAATTGTTAAAGGGTCAACTATAATTATCTTTTTTTTCAAGTTTAATCTATGGCTGTAATCTATGTGTGTTAAAAGTCCACTATATATATGACTTAAAATATCTTCTAATAACTGTCAAATTTTGCTTTATATACTTTAGGGTTGTGTCCAATTTTCTGGTGAACTTCTTTTTTCTTCTTATACACTATCATTAATCCTATAACATCAAATCTATGAGACAACTGGTATTGTAATTCCCATTTTACAAGTAAAAACAATGAAGCAGTATTTATGTATGTATATATCTACATAATGATGTATACAAATGTACATAATTTTTCTGTAACAGTATTAGAAGGTGAAATTGGGCTCTAGATCTGGCTGAAGAGGAGGACCAGTGTTGAGACTAAGACTGATGATGTTAGGAAGTGTGTGATATACTTCCAGGAAGAAAGAACTTATAAATGAAAGAATGTAGAAGCA
>NW_011475704.1:0-535 GCF_000754665.1 Bison bison bison
ACTCTGATGCTGGGAGGGATTGGGGGCAGGAGGAGAAGGGGACGACAGAGGATGAGATGGCTGGATGGCATCACTGACTCGATGGACGTGAGTCTGAGTGAACTCCGGGAGTTGGTGATGGACAGGGAGGCCTGGCATGCTGCGATTCATGGGGTCGCAAAGAGTCAGACACGACTGAGTGACTGATCTGATCTGATCTGATCTGAATATATAAGAATTCAAAGTACTTTTACAGTTATGTGCCAAAAATGGCACAGGGAAGCCGGGTGTGCTGCAGTCCATGGGGTCGGAAGATTTGGACACGACTTGGTGACTGAACAACAAAAAAAAGTAGATTACAATTTAAGTATATACTTTCTTATTTATGATACTTTGGGCTCCATCTTGTTCTTATGCTATGCTATGCTATGCTATGCTTAGTCACTCATTCTATCTGACTCTTTGCGATCCCATGGACTGTAGCCTGCAAGGCTCCTCTGTTCATGGGGATTCTCCAGGCTAGAATACTGGAGTGGGTTACCATACCCTCTTCCAG
>NW_011475705.1:0-570 GCF_000754665.1 Bison bison bison
TAATCAATTTTAATGGAAGTTCAATTAAAAGTTGTTCCCATAATAGAGCAGAGTAATCACAGAGACAGGCAGTAGCAATATTTTAAGTCTAGCAAAGAAAAATAAAGATTTTTATAAATTCCTAGGTAATAATATATGTTCTAGAATACTACAGTGAATTTTTAAGTCACTACCTTGAGCCCACTATTAAACACACACATTCGTGAACCAAATGAAAGTTTTTATGCTTTTTTGGGGGTGTCTTTTGAGGTGTATTTGAGACCCAGGTGCAGAATATCATAGAAAAGTCTTGAAAGGTTGTTGAATCACACGAAGACACCGGGATTCTTGACCCCTGGGGGAGAAGAATTCAATCCGGGGCCAGAGACGAGCCTTGATCGCTCAGAGCTTTTGTGTAATAAAGTTTTATTAAAGTATAAAGGAGATAGAGAAAGCTTCTGACATAGGCATCAGAAGGGGGCAGAAAGAGTACCCGCTTGCTAGTGTTAACAATGAAGTTATATACTCTCCAATGAATCCAAAGAATGTCTGGAGGTTGTAAAGACCTCACCAGACCTACTCCCATAATTT
>NW_011475706.1:0-651 GCF_000754665.1 Bison bison bison
CTTTAGGATGGACTGGTTGGATCTCCTTGCAGTCCAAGGAACTCTCAAGAGTCTTCTCCAGCACCACAGTTCAAAAGCATCAATTCTTGGGAGCTCAGCTTTCTTCACAGTCCAACTCTCACATCCAAACATGGCCACAGGAAAAACCATAGCCCTGAATCGACATACCTTTGTTGGTGAAGTAATATCTCTGCTTTTTAATATGCTAACAAGGTTTGTCATAACTTTCCTTCCAAGGAGTAAGTGTCTTTTAATTTCATGGCTCCAATCACCATCTGCAGTGATTTTGAAGCCCAAAAATATAAAGTCTGACACTGTTTCCACTGTTACCCCATCTATTTCCCATGAAGTGATGGGACCAGATGCCATGATCTACGTTTTCTGAATGTTGAGCTTTAAGCCAACTTTTTCACGCTCCTCTTTCACTTTCATCAAGAGGCTTTTTAGTTCCTCTTCACTTTCTGCCGTAAGGGTGGTGTCATCTGCATATCTGAGGTTATTGATATTTCTCCTGGCAATCTTGATTCCAGCTTGTGCTTCTTCCAGCCCAGTGTTTCTCATGATGTACTCTGCAATAAGTTAAATAAGCATGGTGACAATATACAGCCTTGACATACTCCTTTTCCTATTTGGAACCAGTCTGTTGTTCCA
>NW_011475707.1:0-782 GCF_000754665.1 Bison bison bison
TCTCCCGGCAATCTTGATTCCATCTTGTGTTTCTTCCAGTCCAGCGTTTCTCATGATGTACTCTGCATACAAGTTAAATAAGCAGGGTAACAGTATACAGCCTTGACGTAGTCCTTTTCCTATTTGGAAACCAGGCTGTCCAGTTCTAACTGTTGCTTCCTGACCTGCATACAGATTTCTCATGAGGAAGATCAGGTGGTCTGGTATTCCCATCTCTTTCAGAATTTTCCACAGTTTATTGTGATCCACACAGTCAACGGCTTTGGCATAGTCAATAAAGCAGAAATAGATGTTTCTCTGGAATTCTCTTGCTTTTTCCATGAGCCAGTGGATGTTGGCAATTTGATCTCTGGTTCCTCTGCCTTTTCTAAAACCAGCTTGAACATCAGGAAGTTCATGGTTCACGTACTGCTGAAGCCTGGCTTGGAGAATTTTGAGGATTACTTTACTAGCGTGTGAGATGAGTGCAATTGTGTGGTAGTTTGAGCATTCTTTGGCATTGCCTTTCTTTGGGATTGGAATGAAAACTGACCTTTTCCAGTCCTCTGGCCACTGCTAGGTTTTCCAAATTTGCTGGCGTACTGAGTGCAGCACTTTCACAGCATCATCTTTCAGGATCTGAAATAGCTCCACTGGAATTCCATCACCTCCACTAGCTTTGTTCATAGTGATGCTTTCTAAGGCCCACTTGACTTCGCATTCCAGGTGTCTGGCTCTAGGTGAGTGATCACACCATCGTGACTATCTTGGTCATGAAGATCTTTTTTGTACTAGTTCTTCTG
>NW_011475708.1:0-640 GCF_000754665.1 Bison bison bison
ACAAAAAAAAAAAAAAAAGAGCTATCAAGCCATGAAGAGACATGGAGGAAATATAAATGTATATTTCTAAGTGAAAGAGCCCAGTCTGAAAAGGCTACATAGTATATATGATTCCATCATATTTTGGAAAAGAGAAACTTCAGAGACAGTAGAAAGATCGATGATTGCCAGGATTTGAAGAAACAGAGGGCGAGGGAATAGGTGGAGTACGGGGATTCTGGGGCAGTTACGCTATTCCATATCAAACTATAAAGGCAGGCACACGGCAATATGCATTTGTCAAAATCTATAGAACTGTGCAACACAAAGAGTAAACCCTAATGGAAACTAAGGACTTTAGTCAATAATAATGAATCACTATTGGTTTATCAATTCTAACAAACATGCCACACTAACAGAAGATGTTAACAATACGGGGAACTAGGGAGTAGAGGAGTGAGAGGGAAAGTATGGAAACTCTGTACTTTCTGTTCAACTTTTCTATAAACCTAAAACTTCTCTAAGAAATAAAGTCTATTAACTAAAAACAACGTGGAAGGTAAAATTGTAAAATTTTAGAATTCAACAAATATAAAATTTTAGAATTCAACAAATAAGATATATTTGCTGCTGCTGCTAAGTTGCTTCAGTCATGTCCAAC
>NW_011475709.1:0-619 GCF_000754665.1 Bison bison bison
AACAGAAGCGAAAAGCAAAGGAGAAAAGGAAAGATATAAGCATCTGAATGCAGAGTTCCAAAGAATAGCATAGAGCGATAAGAAAGCCTTCCTCAGCGATCAATGCAAAGAAATAGAGGAAAACAACAGAATGGGAAAGACTAGAGATCTCTTCAAGAAAATCAGAGATACCAAGGGAACATTTCATACAAAGATGGGCTCGATAAAGGACAGAAATGGTATGGATCTAACAGAAGCAGAAGATATTAAGAAGAGATGGCAAGAATATACAGAAAAACTGTACAAAAAAGATCTTCACAACCAAGATAATCACAAAGGTGTGATCACTCACCTAGAGCCAGACATCCTGGAATGGGAAGTCAAGTGGGCCTTAGAAAACATCACTACAAAGAAAGCTAGTGGAAGTAATGGAATTCCAGTTGAGCTATTTCAAATCCTGAAAGATGATGCTGTGAAAGTGCTGCACTCAATACACCAGCAAATTTGGAAAACTCAGCAGTGGCCACAGGATTGGAAAAGGTCAGTTTTCATTCCAATCCCAAGAAGGCAATGCCAAGAATGCTCAAACTACCACACAATTGCACTCATCTCACACGCTAGTAAAGTAATGCTACAAATT
>NW_011475710.1:0-582 GCF_000754665.1 Bison bison bison
CACGACTGAGCAACTGAACTGAACTGAAAGGGAAGGGAGAGGAGGAATGGAATGGGAGTTTGGGACTAGCGAATGCCAACTATTATATATAGAATGGATAAACAATAAGGTCCTACTATATCTATATATATAGCACAGGGAACTATATTCAATGCCCTGTGATAAGCCATAATGGAAGAGAATATTTTAAAAATGTATATATACATGTAACTGAATCATTCTGCTGTACAGAAGAAATTAACACATGATAAAATCAACTATATTCAAAAAATAAGTTAATTAATAATAATAATAAAACGTGTTGGACTTCTCTGGTGGGGCAGCAGATAAGAATTCACCTGCCAACGCAGGAAACGTGGGTTCGATCCCTGCCCCAGGGAGATGCCACAGGCTGTGGAGCACCCAAGCCCGTGAGCCACAGTACTGAGTCTGTGCACCACAACCACTGAAGCTCATGCACCCAGAGCCTGTGATCTGCAGAGGAGACACTCAGTGAGAAGCCTACACGCCACAAGGAGGAGTAGCCCTCGCTCCCGGTAACTAGAGAAAGCCCATGCAAGCAACAAAGACACGAAGCAGCCA
>NW_011475711.1:0-820 GCF_000754665.1 Bison bison bison
AAAAGGAGATTGGAAGGTGCTCATACTAAGACTCTCCAGTGATCTTTGCCCACCCACCCACTCCCTAAACCTTCTAATGCCCCCACCCCTGGGCATCAGGTCTGCTTGAACACAAGCTTTTGTAGCAAGTTAAAAGTCTCTCTGGGTCTCAAAAAGAGGGAATAATAAAGCTTACTTCATAGGGTCGTTGGGAAAACTACAAGAAAAAATGTATATGATGTACAAGAAAAAATGTAGAAGATTCTCAAAATGATTCTTTGCCAGTCACCTGGCAATTTCTTTTTTGAGTCTATGTGATCTAGAAATCCTCTAACTATATACAAGTATCTCAATATTGTATAGGTTTCACATTTTTAAAGGAAATATGGGGAAAGTGCTAAGTGGGTCTTCCAGAAATTAAAACATTTGGACAAGAGTAGTGGCAAAAAAGAGTCTTGCTAAAGTATGTTTCCCTATTAACAAAGTCCAGAATTGGCCTTTCTGTTTTACTTTCTAAGAAAATGAGAGTCAAAATGACCTTCAGTTTCAGGCTGAATCTCGTTTAAACTAGCCAAAGGCCTGAGAAGCCCCATGGCGGGCACAGAGAGGGCCCCAGGCTGGCTTTTGCTCTGGCCCTTGGGTTCCAGAGCTAGTGCTTCTTGGCTGGGCTTTGGGGCGCACCTGACCACCTCCTTGTGTTTCAGGACTCCGGCTTGCTGAGCGTCATCACAGACCCCATCCACACCCCAGTCACACTTTTCTGGCCCAGCGACCAAGCCCTCCAAGCCCTGCCCCGTGAACAACAGGATTTCCTGTTCAACCAAGACAACAAGGACAAGCT
>NW_011475712.1:0-745 GCF_000754665.1 Bison bison bison
CTGAAGTTGAAGGGTTCTATGAAGACCTACAAGACCTTTTAGAACTAACACCCAAAAAAGAGGTCCTTTTCATTATAGGGGACTGGAATGCAAAAGTAGGAAGTCAAGAAACACCTGGGCTAACAGGCAAATTTGGCCTTGGAATACGGAATGAAGCAGGGCAAAGACAAATAGAGTTTTGCCAAGAAAATGCACTGGTCATAACAAACACCCTCTTCCAACAACACAAGAGAAGACTCTGTACGTGGACGTCACCAGATGGTCAACACCGAAATCAGATTGATTATATTCTTTGCAGCCAAAGATGGAGAAGCTCTATACAGTCAGCAAAAACAAGACCAGGAGCTGACTGTGGCTGAGACCATGAACTCCTTATTGTCAAATTCAGACTTAAATTGAAGAAAGTAGGGAAAACCACTAGACCAATCAGGTATGACCTAAATCAAATCCCTTATGATTATACAGTGGAAGTGAGAAATAGATTTAAGGGCCTAGATCTGATAGATAGAGTGCCTGATGAACTATGGAATGAGGTTCGTGACACTGTACAGGAGACAGGGATCAAGACCATCCCCATGGAAAAGAAATGCAAAAAAGCAAAATGGCTGTCTGGGGAGGCCTTACAAATAGCTGTGAAAAGAAGAGAAGCAAAAAGCAAAGGAGAAAAGGAAAGATATAAGCATCTGAATGCAGAGTTCCAAAGAATAGCAAGGAGAGATAAGAAAGACCTTCCTCAGCGATCAAT
>NW_011475713.1:0-577 GCF_000754665.1 Bison bison bison
GCGTGCTGAACACGCGGAAGCGTTTCTGCTCTGGATTGTGTTGTGTGTGCTCTGCCTGGTTTCTTCTGCTTCCGGTTGCTGGAGGCCCTCTGAGACACCGGTGTATTCTTGTCTGTTCTGCAGCTGAACTTCTGCTCCATGTGCTTTCTTCCTTGCTGTGAGAACTAAGTTAGTCCCCTCTGTTCCAGCTGAATGGAGGGTTTTTACAAGCACAGGGATGCAACTTGCATGCAGGCCTGAAGCGGGCACCGGGGGTTTGATTGCTTTATGTCGCATGGAAAACGCCGGGAGACAAAGTGGGAGAGCCCTCCATGGCTGCGTCCCCACTCCTGCCCCTGTGACAGTATTTCCTCCACAGGCGGAAGAAGCAGGGATTAATTACTTTTTGCTTCATTTCATTTTTCTTCTCATTGGTTTTAAGAGATCTCCTATCTGTTTAGTTGCCTTCATAGATTTCCTTGATATTCATTTTAACCGTACTTCACAGGGGAGGAGGGAAACCAATTTTGATGTGCTCCAGGTTTGATTCCTCTGCCCTTCTGAAAACTCCATTACAGCTGAATTTAGAGAGCTTACA
>NW_011475714.1:0-505 GCF_000754665.1 Bison bison bison
CCAAAAGCCATAGTGATTCTCAAAAGAGGGAGAAAGGTTGAGAAAAAGCTCTTCTTTACAAATGTAAAGTAAATGAATATGAAAGAATAACGGACATAGAATCAGCAGTTTACAGCCTCTATTATGGAAATTCATTCCAGCAAACATTAGCCCTGGTGGCTAAAATCTGTAGGTGAAATTTGATTAGGGACAGGGTATTTGCATGGCACCAAAGTATGAGGGAATGATGCTGAAGCTGAAACTCCAGTACTTTGGCCACCTCATGCGAAGAGCTGACTCCTTGGAAAAGACTCTGATGCTGGGAGGGATTGGGGGCAGGAGGAGAAGGGGACGACAGAGGATGAGATGGCTGGATGGCATCACTGACTCGATGGACATGAGTCTGAGTGAACTCCAGGAGTTTGTGATGGACAGGGAGGCCTGGTGTGCTGCGATTCATGGGGTCGCAAAGAGTCGGACACGACTGAGCAACTGAACTGAACTGAAAGTATCAGCCTACATTTTT
>NW_011475715.1:0-701 GCF_000754665.1 Bison bison bison
GACTGTTGGTACTTGTATACTTTGGATTTCCCAGAGAGTAGGGTAATCTATCAGCCAGATCAAACCCTGAAAATTCTGATGAGTGAGCTTGACCCAGCAGTTATGGACCAGTTCTACATGAAAGATGGTGTTACTGCAAAGGATGTCACTCGTGTAAGCATTTTCAATAATAATTCTGTATCCTGCTTGGCAGCTAAATATTTTGGCTCATTCTCTATTTCTTTTCCAGATTTGCTTTTAAATCAGTCTTTGGCTTTTTTCCCAGGAGAGTGGAATTCGTGACCTGATACCAGGTTCTGTCATTGATGCCACAATGTTCAATCCTTGTGGGTATTCAATGAATGGGATGAAATCGGATGGAACTTATTGGACTATTCACATCACTCCAGAACCAGAATTTTCTTATGTTAGCTTTAAAACAAACTTAAGTCAGACCTCCTATGATGACCTGATCAGGAAAGTTGGGGAAGTCTTCAAGCCAGGAAAATTTGTGACCACCCTGTTTGTAAATCAGAGTTCTAAATGTCGCACAGTGCTTTCCTCGCCCCAGAAGATTGAAGGTTTTAAACGTCTTGATTGCCAGAGCGCTTTGTTCAATGATTACAATTTTGTTTTTACCAGTTTTGCTAAGCAGCAGCAACAACAGCAGAGTTGATTAAGAAACATGAAGAAAAAACGCAAAAAGAGAACACACATAGAAG
>NW_011475716.1:0-1837 GCF_000754665.1 Bison bison bison
TATTGTATGAGACAGTGACACTAAGCTTCCTCGGCAGAGTCTGCGAGTAACAGGGATGTGTTTTCTGAAGGACAGAGAACACCCCTGCTCCCCTTCCTTTTCCCCTGCACTGGTCTCAGCCATTGCTCAATTGTGTGCCGTATCTACCCATTCGCGGTCTGTCAGACTCCGCTACAAAATCTGCCTTCGCCCCTGCCGCAAACGATCATTTTCCCTTTCCTTGCTCCCTTCTGGACTCTCCTTTTCTTTCCTGCTTTCAAACGAAGGCTTGTCTTTCCCTCCCCCAATCGATTGATCTTAAATTCAGTCTCCCGCTGCTATGATTTTCCTTCAGCTTGTGGGTTGTTTAACTTACTGCGCGCCGTGGGGGATACAGATACGCCTCAGACGTGAGGCTAAGTGGAAGGCGTATTGTGTCAAATGGAAAACGCATCCCAGTTGTCATGGGGATGGTAGTGCTATTTTCCTGAAGACCTCTGGCCCTAAAACTTGGTTAAAAGTTAAGATTTTTTGAGCATCTTACTGAAGCAGGACACCCTAGAAGAAAAAGAAAAAAAAAAAAAGGACCCATCAGGAACTCGTGGATGAAATTCTCAAACTGAACACACCTGGGTAATCAGAACCCAAATCAAGTAAGAGACCGATGACAGAACTCCACTTACCTGCCCATCATTACCCTCGCCAAGGTTACCACTCTCTGACTTCTGGCAGCATAAATTAGTTTTTGCATCTTGTACGAATGAAACCACACATTAATGGACTCTGTTCTGTCTGCCTTCATTCCTTAAATATTGTTTACGAGATTTATCCATATCTGTTTTATGTCACCCCCTGGAGAAGGAAATGGCAACCACACTCAGTCAACCCACAGACTGGGTGACTTCACTCTCACTTTTTTATGTCGTAGCAGCTCACGTTTTCTCATTGCTGGACCATGTTCCATTGTATAAACATGACACAATTCATTATCTATTCTATTGTCAGTGAGCATTTGTAAAGTCTCCAAAGCAAGGCTTTTATGAGAAGTTATGTTGTGAAGATTCTTGTACATGTCCTCTGCACACACGTGCGTTTTCTTGCGTATACAACTAGCAGTGGAATTGCTGGCTCCTGGGTATCCACATATTCAGCTGTAGCAGGCTACCAGTTTTCCAAAGTGGTTGGATCATTTTATCCTCCCATTGTCATGACATAAGGATTCCAGTCACTCTGTATCCTAACACTTGGTATTGTCTGGAGACGTTTTCTTGTTTTCCTTTTGCTTTTTGTTGTTGTTGTTGTTGTTGTTTTGCATTCTGCTGGATGTTTAGTTGTTCCTCATTATGGTTTTAATTTTCATTCTCCAAATGAAAAGTGAAATTGAGTACCTTTGCACATATTTATTAGCCACCTGGATATTCTCTCCTGTAAAGTGAAAGTGGAAGTGTTGGCTGCTCAGTCCTGTCCGACTCTTTGCAACCCCATGGACTGCAGCCCACCCAGCTCCTCTGTCCATGGGATTCTTCAGGCAAGAACGCTGGAGTGGGCTGCCATTTTCTTCTGCAGGGGATCTTCCTGATCCTGAAACCCGGGTCGCCTACGTTGCAGGCAGATTCTTTACTGGCTGAAACAGCAGGTCTATTCAAATCTGTTGTATATTTTTAAAATATTGTTACTGTCTTTTTCTTAGTGATTCAAAACTTTAACATGAGACTAAAGTGAAAAGAGTTGGTCACACTTTTATGGGCTTTTCTATCACTCATCCTAACTTTACAATAACTATAGATGTCTTCAGTCATCTCTAACAGTGTCTCTAGTTGTTAGACGTTTCTAGAAGCAATTTAATTTTATTCAAAAA
>NW_011475717.1:0-1303 GCF_000754665.1 Bison bison bison
CGCTCTTTCTCTCACTTGATGGTGATTGGAAGACAGAAGGGCCTGGTCGGCCGGTTTCCCAGTCACCACCCGATCAGGGCTCCTATCCGAGGCTCGGTCAGCCACAGCCCCATGGGTCATGGTTCCTTCCACTTGGATGCATCTGCCTGCCTCCTGGTGGACGTGGCCCATGCCGAGAACCCCCAAGCCTCTGCAGTAGCCTCATGAACATGCTCTCAGTTCATGTGGGGGCTAAAGGTCCCTCCGGGGATCAGACTTCTATCTGAATCCACAGCTTCCTATACTGAGGTCGTGATGCTCTTCACTCATTCTGGCCCATCCCCTTGGGACAGACCTGTTCTTGGGCTTGGGATCTGGCCGGCCCTGTTATTTGTGACCCTGCCTCACCCAGCGTGGGTCACTTGCCCACGCACCTTCCTGCTGTGTGTTTGTCATCTGTGGCCGGTGACCTGGGAAATGCCTCTGAGGCTTGGGGGCGTCTCTCTCTGGGGCTCCTCTAGGCATTGGTTTTGAGAATCTCGGTGTCTCCATTAATCTGGCATTTGTTCTTTAGAAATGTGGCTATATACATGATCTCACTGAGTTACAGAAAAGCCATATTATGTGACCAGTGCACACATATAGCCTACATATGGGAGAATTTTTCCAACTCGGTAAATTGATTTTATGATTGAAGCTTTGAAACACACTGACCTCACCATGGGCTTCTTCACCTGTAAACGGTGGGCACTACGAGGTATTGAAGAGGGTGTGGAGAGGGTGAGCGAGCTGGTACTCATGTTGCTCTTGGAACGATGGCAAGATATGGCTAAACGCCACATATTAGATATAAGCTGCTGCTGCCGTGTAATTACTGTTCTACTATTTACCATCAGCTTTGGTCATCGTTTGCAATGCCTGAGCTCTCTGTAACATAACTGAGGATGGTTCTCCCTGCCTGGATGCAGAGAAACAGTTCTCTACCCTTAATTTAAATAGGCGTTTCAATACGAATATAGGTTTCTAGATATTTGTTTCTCAAGAGCAAACCCTGATTCATTCATTCCCTTTTCCTTTGTTTCCCCCAAGTGATCCATCAGGAACATTTTGTGAAATAGCTGTCTGGTTTAAGGATCTGGCCGACGGCCATAGAAGGAAGGTAACTCCCTCAAACAGAAACAGTACCCCCGAGCTTTACTTCATTGAATGAATTGTTGAACGTTAGTCGCTCAGTCGTGTGCGACTCTTTGCAACCCCATGGACTGTAGCCCGCCAGGCTCCTCTGTCTGTGGGATTTCCCAGGCAAGAATAGTGGAGTGGGTTC
>NW_011475718.1:0-646 GCF_000754665.1 Bison bison bison
AGCCTGGCAGGCTGCCGTCTATGGGGTCGCACAGAGTCGGACATGACTGAAGTGACTTAGCAGCAGCAGTACCAAAATGAGAAGAATGAAGAAACAAAAAAAAAATATATCTGAAGAAATAATGGACAAATTTCTTCTACATTTGATAAAAACAGTAAAGCTTCAAACCAAGAAGTTCAACAAACCCCAAACCTAAGAAACATAAAGTACCTAGGCACATCTTACTACAAGTGCTTAAAACAAATGATAAAGAGATCTTAAAAGCAGCCAGAGGAAAAAAACAATTTCAGTATAGTGAAATAAGGATAACAGATTTCACATTGGAAAAATGCAATGAGATGACAGTGGTCCAATATTGTTATACTCCTGGGGAAAGAAACAGAAAAAAAAAAAAAAGGTTTTGATCTAAATTTCTATACCTGGAAAAAATATATTTTAAAGTATTTTTTCAGACATACAAAAGCTGAAAAAAATTTCATCAGTGATATAGCATTACAACCATTACAATAAATACTAAAGTAAGTACTTCAGGAAAAAGGAAAATACCACATGGAAAAATAATTCCAAAGGAAAGAAGGGCCCTAAAAATGGTAAACATGTGGGTAAATGTAAGAGATTTAAAAAAAAAAAAAAGTTCACTGTACTT
>NW_011475719.1:0-528 GCF_000754665.1 Bison bison bison
CATGTATGTAAATGTATTAATACCTCTCTCCTGCCCTTAATCTTGTCTACCGTGTTATCATGAAGGGCGTGTTACTGTCTTCAACCTTATCTCTGATAGAATAGAGTTTGCTTGGATTTAATGTGCACAGGGCATAAGTCCTTAGGACAACAGAGATTGGAGGTGGTTTTTTTGTGTTTGTTTTTAGAAATGGTTATACCTGGTCTGCAAAAGAGATGCCACCAACCCCTTTGTCAATGAATGCTTTTCTAGACTATTTCCTGGTACATTTATGGAATAATGACAGGTGTGTGAGATGGCCTGGCTGAGCCAGGGTTGCAGAAATGTTTTTGAAACAGTACAAAACTAACTGCACCCCCCAACATCCCCATATGCCCCAAACAGAAAACCTTGGCTCCATTAGCACTGTTCTCTAAGGGAGGTAACTGAAAAAAAGAGAGTGTTAAGTTGCTCAGTCATGTCAAACTCTTTGCAACACACAGACTATAGCCTGCCAGGTGGCTCTGTCCGTGGCATTTTTCCAGGCAA
>NW_011475720.1:0-627 GCF_000754665.1 Bison bison bison
TTCTTTTCTTTAATATTGTATTTTTGAAAATCCAACCTCTACTCTAGATTTTTAATCTTTGCTTTTTGGTATTTGTTATCAATTTTTTACCTTTAAGAACCCAATATTCAGTACCCATTTTTACTTGGGAGCAAGATTACTGGCTTGACTGCTCTCTCCCCCTTTGGACTCTCCTTTTTCTCCACCAGGTCGCCTCTATCTCCTCCCTCCCCCTTCTCTTCTCTACCCAACTCTGCGAATCTGTTTGTGTGTTCCGGACTGTGGAGAACACTTAGGGAACTGATTACTGGCTAGATCTGTCTCTTTCCTTTTGATTCCCCCCCTTTATCCTCCTGGCCACCTCTGTCTCCTTCCTCCCTCTTCTCTTCTCTGTATAACTCCGTGAACATCTCTGAGCAGTCCAGACTGTGGAACACACATAAGGAAGTGACTACTGGCTAGCTTGCTCTCTCCTCTTTTGATTCCACCTCATCTCATTCGGGTCACATCTATCTCCCTCCTCCCTCTTCTCTTCTCCATGTAACTCTGTGAACCTCTCTGGGTGTCCCTCACTGTGGAGAAACTTTTCATCTTTAACCTAGATGTTTTATTAACGGTGCTGTATAGATGGAGAAGTCTTGAGGCTAC
>NW_011475721.1:0-602 GCF_000754665.1 Bison bison bison
AGAAAATTGAGCTAACATAAGGAAAAAAAAAAAAAAAAAGGACAGACAGATCTCTGGTCTTTGCTTAATCACATCCTGTGTGTGGTTTGCGTGCTTTCAGAGAGAGAGGAAGGCCCTTCTAATACACGACAGACTGGCTGTACAGACAGATTAGAGAATAATGAAAACGAACACACTACAACCACCTGCAATAATATAGATGGATCCAGCATAATGCTGAGTGAAAAGAAGCAGACCCAAAAGAACACCTATCATATGACTCCAATACGCAAGGCACAAAACAGATAAAACTAGAATTAAGGTACTGACACGCTGATCAAGAGAGTTACTTTTAGCAAGAAGGGAGGAAATAAGAGGGATGCTAAAGGTATTTTATTTCTTGACCTGGAGTTAACACTGTGAAAATTCACTGAGCCATACATTTATTATGCACAAGAAAAGGAAGAAGGAGCAGAAACACCTGACTCAGGTGGTTTCAAAAGCGAAAGTGAAGTCACCCAGTCGTGTCCGACTCTTTGCGATCCCATGGACTATAGCCTACCAGGCTTCTCTGTCCATGGGATTTTCCAGGCAAGAGTACTGGAGTGGGGTGCCATTTCCTT
>NW_011475722.1:0-808 GCF_000754665.1 Bison bison bison
TTTAAATACTGTCCACCTCTGCCAGGCCGGTCAGCGGCCACGCTGTCCCCAGCCCAGCCTGCTTTCCGAATCCTGGGTGGAAAAAGCACCGATGCTGCAGGGTCCTCTTGGGCCCCTTACAAGGCGGGAGCGCAGCTCTTGGCTGAGAACCTCGGCTCCCCCTAGTGGCCGTATTGGGTACCAGCACCCGACAGAGCTATAGCTCTAAAGAGGCCTCTGGCTAGAGAAGAGGAAGGTCAAGTGTAGGCAGACCCGACCACCTGGTCTTCTCCTGTGGGCCCAGCCCCAGTCTGAGACACCTCACGCAGGACTGTGTTGGAGGCAGAGTATGAACAGCACTCTGGATGCCCCCAGAAGTTTCCTTAGCTCAGCATCTGCATGACTGTGAAAGTTCTTTTCCTCTGAAGGGCTTTCATAACCCATGTTTTAAATACCATCTCGGAGCTGGAAATTAATAACTCTACTATTGACACTCTACCAGCTTTAGATGTGCTCCTAAGGGCTTTCTCCCCAGATTCCTATAGCTAAATAATTGATAGCTTTTAATAGCTATTCTCGAGTCAATGGCAATTGCATATTAAGACACTTATCGATGAGTTTTCTGCCTCCTTTTGCCCTGGGAGTGAGGGAGGCGGTTTTCTGGTTTTCAGTAATAACAATGCTGTCGGGCAATCTCGGCACTATTCACTGGCCTGAGCCCCTCACAGCCCACGGCAGAGAGGAAAGTACAATCAGGAATCCTCGTGGTCTTCCCAGTCAGGCCTGCTCCATCCTCCCTAGCTGAGGAGGCACATGGCCACCCGGTGTG
>NW_011475723.1:0-507 GCF_000754665.1 Bison bison bison
TTCTTCCAAGGAGCAAGCATCTTTTAATTTCATGACTGCAGTCACCATCTGCAGTGATTTCAGAGCCCCCCAAAATAAAGTCTCTCACTGTTTCCACTGTTTCCCCTTCTATTTGCCATGAAGTGATAGGACTGTATGCCATGATCTTAGTTTTCTGAATGTTGAGCTTTAAGCCAACTTTTCCACTCTGCTCTTTCACTTACATCAAGAGGCTTTTTTGTTCTTCTTCCCTTTCTGCCATAAGGGTGGTGTCATCTGCATATCTGAGGTTATTGATATTTCTCCTGGCAATCTTGATCCCAGCTGTGCTTCATCCAGCCCAGCATTTCACATGATGCATTCTTCATATAAGTTAAATAAGCAGTAAGTGACAGTATACAAACTTGACATACCACTTTCCTGATTTGGAACCAGTCTGTTGTTTCACATCCAGTTCTAATTGGTGCTTCTTGACCTGCAAACAGATTTCTCAGGAGGCAAGTAAGGTGGTCTGGTATTCCCATCTCT
>NW_011475724.1:0-568 GCF_000754665.1 Bison bison bison
GTCAAACTAAATATATATATATATTTCCACTAAAAAAGTTTTTTTCCAGAAGAATTTTAGGCAAGAATTATAATCACAATATTTTAGGAACTTCTCTGATGATCCAGTGGCTAGGACTCCACTGCAAGGGGCATAGGTTCGATCCCTGGTCAGGAAACTAAGATCCCACAAGCTTGGCAGTTCTGCAAAAAAAAAAAAGAGTTAACAATTTGTACAGTATGAGAACTGACCTATAAAATTAGCATTGGCCGTAAACAATAGATACAACCACTCTGCTGTATCCTGGATGAACACTGGCTTAATTTTAGTTGGTATAAATTAGGACATTTTGATTTCTATTTTAAGATGGAGATTTTAATTTTGAATACAGACAGGAACCAAGCAAATGATGTAAATAAGGGATGGGACACACTAGTGAGATCCAGTCTGGTTTTAAAGCTCAAAAATCATGCCCAGAGGATAGCACTAACATAATTCCAGCAGATTATTGCCATTGGAATGCAGACTGAAAAGAATCTCAACATTTGGATTTTTGGAAAAACAAGTGTCCAGGTTGGGTGTGGCCCAC
>NW_011475725.1:0-517 GCF_000754665.1 Bison bison bison
ATCTCAATTCTAGGCATTTTTTTCCCTGTAAAGCATGTGGCCTATGGCATGTCACTCCTCTTCTTTGGCTTTCATTTAATTAATTTATTATTTAAATTATTTAAATTCATATGTATATTCATATGTAAAAATCATGTGAATTCATATTTAATAGATTGCTCTTCAACCAAAAATGTTCATCTACAAAAGAGGAATAAAGATGTCTGCTCTGAGTGTTTCATAGTTGTTGAAAATTTAGAATGTCCTTTAATGGACTTTCTATTTCCGAGATTCAGTTCCAGGAATTGAACTAAAGTGCTTGAAAATACTTTATAAACAGTAAAATGGGAATACACTTTATAAATTGGTGGCATTTGTTATTTATTAGAGATTTTATATTAATAGATATGTCTGTATGTAATGGCAGATGTATAATGGCTCCTAATTGACTTGCTTATGAAATTCAAAGTCTTTAGCTAATACTCCAGGGTCTGGGCCAATCTCTAGTGGTTATACAGTGGCTATAAATGGTTGGATG
>NW_011475726.1:0-609 GCF_000754665.1 Bison bison bison
TCCCTTGTGTGTTATTTGTGTTTTTCCCTTGCTGCTTTTAATATTTGTTCTTTGTGTTTGATCTTTGTTAATTTGATGAATATGTGTCTTAGGGTGTTTTGCCTTGGGTTTATCCTGTTTGGGGACTCTGTGGGTTTCTTGGACTTGGGTGATTATTTCCTTCCCCATTTTAGGGAAGTTTTCAACTATTATCTCCTCAAGTATTTTCTCATGGTCTTTCTTTTTGTCTTCTTCTTCTGGGACTCCTATGATTCGAATGTTGGGACATTTAGTATTGTCCTGGAGGTCTCTGAGATTGTCCTCATTTCTTTTAATTCGTTTTTCTTTTTTCCTGATTCATTTATTTCTGCCATTCTATCTTCTAATTCACTAATCCTATCTTCTGCCTCTGTTATTCTACTATTTGTTGCCTCCAGAGTATTTTTGATCTCATTTATTGCATTATTCATTATATATTGACTCTTTTTTATTCTTCTAGGTCCTTGTTAAACCTTTCTTGCATCTTCTCAATCCTTGTCTCCAGGCTATTTATCTGTGATTCCATTTTGATTTCAAGATTTTGGATCATTTTCACTATCATTATTTGGAATTCTTTATCAGGTAGATTCC
>NW_011475727.1:0-2724 GCF_000754665.1 Bison bison bison
TTTAAAAATTTACTGAGTTAATTTATAAATGATTGAACGCATGTCTTATACCCCTCATCAATTCCAAATCCCTAAATAGAGAAATTGAAATCATCTCTTGGGAAGTTCCCACCAGGGAATTTGCAGTTGAGCAAGCTCATTGGTCAGGGGGAAAAAAAAAAAAAATGTCTCTGCATACATATTGAATGCACACAGTTAAAAGCCAGTCTTTACAGTATAGTTTTATTCCCCCCCAAAATTTTTACCTGTATTATACAGATTCTTTAATCTTACTGTTAGTACACTTAATTTTTCTCTGCTTTTTAAAAAAATCTTTAAATTTTATATTATAGTTGATTAACAGTGGTGTGTTAGCTTAATGTGTACAACAGAGTGATTCAGTTATATGTATACATGTGTGTATTCTTTTTCAAATTCTTTTCCATTTAGATTATTACATAGCATTGAGCAGAGCTGCCTGTGTTATACAGTAGGTTCTTGTTCGTTATCCATTTTAAATATAGTAGTGTGTATATGTCAATCCCAAACTCCCTATCTCTGTTTTGGTTTTAATAACTAGACTGACACTTGACATGTATCTTTCCAAGATTCAGTTGTAAGTATTAATTTGTTATAAAATGCCTTTTGAACTGCTCAAATTAAAGGCCCCATATAAATAGCAAAAGTTGTTTGTGTTGTTGACTCATTATGTGTATTCTGTCTATTGGCCACTGTCTTTTAAGACACTGAGAACTGCATTTTATAATTTTAAGGTGTTTCCTTTCAAGATAGAATATAATCAAAATATTTAACATAAGTGATTTATTTTCTCTACCAAAGAATAATTCCTATTAAATAACAGATCCCTGAAAAAGTGAGTATTTGGTTATGTATCACACTTCTGACTAGACTTGACATCTCTGTACACTTACCCATATAATTCTAAAAGTCAAGATACCTGGACAAGTAGGGATAAAGCTAATTTATAAGCTGACTTCTTTTGGACCACTTAGAAGACTGCTGGCTTTTCACTGTTAGTGTATTGATTCTATTAGTTTTAACTTGTCTTGTGACCATGGGGTCCCAACCAGGGGACAGTTGTCAATGTCTGAAATTTTTGGTTGCTATAGTTTGTGGGGTGCTTCTGGTATGCAGTGGGTAGAGTGGCTACTGCTAACCCTTCAGAAATACACAGGGTAGTCCCCCATCCCCTCAACAAAATAGCAATAGTGCCATCCATGTTTGAGAAACTTTGAGACTACTCTTTATATAGAACTTTCTAAAATCATCTTCAGCAATCAGATTTTCTGCTATGTTGGTTGCATACTGTTAATTCTTAATTCTTCCTGGATCACTTCACAGGTTGGCATCGTGGGAAGAACAGGAGCTGGAAAAAGTTCCCTCATTGCTGCCCTTCTTAGATTGTCAGAGCCTGAAGGTAGAATTCTAATTGATGACATCTGGACAACTGAAATTGGACTTCACGATTTAAGGAAGAAAATGACAGTTGCACCTCAGGTATGCACAATCAGAGTATTCTTACGTGTTCTTTTTATGAGGCACTTGATTTAATTGCTTTTAATTTGATTGGTTTTTTTTTTTTTTTTTTTCGAAATTGCATGAAAGGTTGATCTTTTTTCTCCCAGTAGAGAATATATTTGGCAGCAGGTATTTTCAATGGGCATTTTATCAGATACCAGACTCTGTTTGTTTATTCATTCATTTGTTTCTTTTGTGTGCGTGTTATTTAATAACTGACCCGGACAGATTTCTGGACTTAGACTTTTTTAGGTGTCATGATTTTGTCTATTAATAACCACATAATTCTAAGACAAAATGATAACTGGTTTGTGCAGCACTGGAGAGGTTTCTATAGGGAAACCTGAATTTTGTGTTTTAATGATGGAATTTTGTTGTAGGAAATAAAACCACCTTTTCAAGGGTGATTATCTCCTGGAGGACTTTCTGTGAAACTGTGGGGCTTTGAAAATTATAGGGTATATAGATGCTTTGGGGAGTCTTTTAGAATTCAGCTATTAGTCAATTATTTTAACCAGGGAGGCAGTACAGAATAATGACTTAGAACCGGGGACTTGGAATTCCATCTTTGTGTACCTCAGTTTTTTCTCCCTTATAAGGCAGCTAACAGTCCAACTCATTGAGCTGTTGTGAGGGCTAAATGGGCCAGTGCATGTGCGGTGCTTCATGTAGACCCCTTATGTGCTGGTTGTGATGGTGGAGCTTTGAATTGATCTCTTCCTGGGCTCTGATTCTGTTTTCCTTTGTTCTGATTCTTTATTTTTGTTTGTTTTGTGTGGGTTTGTTTTTAGTTTGTTGTTTTTGTTCTTCTTGCTAAAGAAATATGATTTTTAGGGAGTGTTTTAGAGGCTGGATTATATAAATATGCACAATACAAACTCCTGAAAGTTAAAAATAGTATTATCATCAGTTAAGTTCAGTACAGTTGCTCAGTTGTGTCCAACTCTTTGAGACCCCAGGGACTGCAGCACGCCAGGCTTTCCCGTCCATCACCAATATCCGGAGCTTGCTCAAACTCATGTTTATCAAGTCAGTGATGCCATACAACCATCTTAACCTCTGTCATCCCCTTCTCCTCCTGCTTTCAATCTTTCCCAGCATCAGGGTCTTTTCAAGTGAGTCAGTTCTTTGCATCAGCTGGCCAAAGTATTGGAGTTTCAGCTTCAACATCAGTCCTTCCAATGAATATTCAGGACTGATTTCCTT
>NW_011475727.1:2824-3535 GCF_000754665.1 Bison bison bison
CTTTTTAATATGCTATCTAAGTTGGTCATAACTTTTCTTCCAAGGAGCAAGCGTCTTTTAATTTCATGGCTGCAATCACAATCTGCAGTGATTTTGGAGCCCAAGGAAACAAAGTCTCTCACTGTTTCCATTGTTTCACCTATCTATTTGCCATGAAGTGATGGGACCAGATGCCATGATATAAGTTTTCTGAATGTTGAGTTTTAAGCCAACTTTTTCACTCACCTTTTTTACTTTCATCAAGAGGCTCTTTATTTCTTCTTCCCTTTCTGCCATAAGGGTGGAGTTATCTGCATATCTGAGGTTATTGGTATTTCTCCCGGAAATCTTGATTCCAGCTTGTGCTTCATCCTGGCCAGCATTTTGCATGATGTACTGTGCATATAAGTTAAATAATCAAGGTGACAATAAACTACCTTGATGTGCTTTTTTCCTGATTTAGAACCAGTCTGTTGTTCCAGGTACAGTACTAACCATTGCTTCTTGACCTGCATACAGATTTCTCAGGAGGCAGATCAGGTGGTCTGGTATTCTCATCTCTGTAAGAATTTTCCACAGTTTGTTGTGATCCACACAGTCAAAGGCTTTGGCATAGTCAGTAAAGCATAAGTAGATATTTTTCTGCAATTCTCTTTCTTTTCCGATGATCCAGCATATGTTGGCAATTTGATCTCTGGTTCCTCTGCCTTTTCTAAATCCAGCTTGAACATC
>NW_011475727.1:4437-4858 GCF_000754665.1 Bison bison bison
TGTCTGTGTGTGTGTGTGTGTCTGTGTGTCTGTGTGTGTGTTTATACACACACACACAATGGAATATAGTTCAGCCTTATAAAGGAAGCCAATTCTGATACATGCTACAATACAGGTGAACCTTGAGGAAACTATGTTAAGTGAAATAAGCCAGTCACAGATGATAATTGCTGTATAATTCTATTAATATGAAGTACCCAGATTAGTCAGTTCATAGAGACAGGACGAATGGTGGGTGCCCGGATTTGCAGGGAGGGGAGTTGTTTAATGGCTATAGAGTTTCACTTGTGCAAAATGGATGGAGTCTGTGGCTAGATGGTGGTGATGGCTGTACAATAATGGGAGTATATTTAATATACTGAAATGTACACTTAAAAGTACATTAAGATGGTAAATATTCTGTCTTGTTGAGTGACTAAGT
>NW_011475727.1:4958-5605 GCF_000754665.1 Bison bison bison
CCTTAACCCAGTGATCAAATCCACATCTCCTGCATTGCAGGCATTGGCAGGCAGATTCTTTACTGCTGAGCCACACTATTTTGCCACAGTTTAAAAACAATTTTTAAAATATATGCCTTTCAGGAAAAATCAGAATAAATTTTCAGCACCTGTAACCCTTATATTTAAAGATTTCCTCTGGCTACCAGATTCATGACTTAGTAGTTTCAGTAGAATGAAGGAGTTTAGATTCCCAAGTTTTGATTGTACCGATCTCTGAAATGAATCAAATGAGACTAATTAGCAGAAATAGTGGACGTGTCTAAGTCCTTTTATTTCCTCAGATGAAAGAATCTATAAATGTTCCCTGTGTTATTTTTAATATCTCTTAATTAAAAAAATAGGTTGTATGCTTGTGTATATAAGAGAACTTTATCAATAAAGAAAAACATGGGATGATTCTTGGCCCTGCTGGTAATATTTGGAATCACATCTGAGCGAAGACTAAACATCCCTCGACATCACCAGGTTTTGGTTCTGTTCTATCAGTCTCCACCCTACTTTTGCTCATGCTCTGTGTACACACTCTGGAGGAGGAGGAGAACATGATTACAAAGCAGTGCTAAACTTTGTATTCAGGTAAATAATGATCACCAACCATTATAACT
>NW_011475727.1:6979-7579 GCF_000754665.1 Bison bison bison
CCTGCTGTGCCTCTTACAACTGTTGAGACTTGATGAAGTCACTCGGTTTCCAGACTTCAGACTCCTTATCCTTAAACTAGATCTAGGAATTACTGCTGCACAGATATGTTGTGAAGATGTAGCTGGGTGAGAAAATGTTTGTGTTCCATGTCTGGTTCTTGAGAATGCTCAGTCAGTAGTAATTATCTTTATTCTTAAGGATTGGGGCACTGGACTTTCAGAGATTGTTTCTACTTAAATAAAAAGAGTAATACATTCTGAAACAATTTTGCTTTTCAATTTCTATCTATGTTTTTTTGTGTGATTTTATTTATATTTATTGGTTATAAACCAAATTATTTATATAAGTTTAAACAGTAAAGCAAAAAATAAAAACCAGAAAAACACCCCCCACCAACCCAACACACACAATAGGAGTTTTGGGGAAAAGTAAACCAGAAAAATATGTCTAATCTCTTTTCTATGAGGAACAAGAGGAGAGAATATCACTTTTAATTTCATTTTGATTTCATATTCCCTTCCCACCAGCTTCTTTCCTGACTACCACCCTGTACACACTCTTACTTTCCAGTCCCCCACCAAGACCTCTGGCCTTTTTCT
>NW_011475727.1:7679-8210 GCF_000754665.1 Bison bison bison
CCCGTCCCCCCCCAAGCCCTCGGGCTTTTTTCTCAGCTCCCCCCATATTCTTAACTATTGTCTCCCTGTCCTTGAGGACAGGGCCTGTGTCTCTCATTTCTGTTGTTCCAGTGTTTGTTGCAGACTCTTACAAGCTACACAGGTATTAGTAATATTTTCAAAAGTTTGTGGAATCCCTAACAGGTTTTAGCCTTTATCCCTACCATGTCCTAGCTAATCCTCACAATTCTCCTGTTTTCCTTATCTGACAGATTTAAAAATCACAACATGTGAGTTTAGGGCATCCTTGGTGGCTCAGCAGTAAAGAATCTTCCTGCCAGTGCACAGACGTGGGTTTGATCCCTGGGTTGGGAAGATTCCCTGGATAAGGAAATGGCACCCCACTCTAGTATTCTTGCCTGAGAAATCCCGTGGACAGAGGAGCCTGACAGCTACAGTCCATGGGGTTGCAAAAGAGTCATATATGACTTAGTGATTAAACAACAACAACTGTGAGCTTAACCCACTGCCCAGGTAAGCAGCAAGCAGTGA
>NW_011475727.1:8310-11304 GCF_000754665.1 Bison bison bison
GCCCTTTGGTAATCTAGTTTGTTTTCTATGTTGGTGAGATTATTTCTGTTTTATAAATAAGTTCATTTATATCATCTTTTTTAGATTCTACATATAAGTGATATCATACTACATTTGTCTTTCTCTGACCTACTTGGTATGATAATGTCTAGGTCCATCCATGTTACTACAAATTGCATTATTTCATTCTTCTTTATGACTGAGTAATATTCTATGTGTATGTCTTTGTGTGTATATACTGTGTATGTATATATAAATATAGTGTGTGTATATATATATATAGTGCTATATATATGTATATATATATGTGTGTGTGTATATGTATATATATATATATATATATGCATACTACTTGTAAGCACTACTTAACAAGACATGGAAGCAACCTAAATATACATTGACAGATGAACTGATAAAGAGGTGCTTTTATCAGTTGAACAGATAAAGAGATGCTTAATGTCTTATAAGCACTACTTAACAAGACATGGAAGCAACTGATTTATCAGTTCATCTATCAATGGACAATTAGGTTGCTTCCATGTCTTGTAAGTAGTGCTGCTGTGAACATCGGGGAGCATGTATCTTTTGAATTAGAGTTTTTGTCTTTTCTGGATACGTGGACAGGAGTGGGTTTGCTGGGTCATATGATAACTCTTTTTTTTTTTTTTTTTTTTAAAAAACTTCCATACTGTTTTCCATAATGTACCAATTTACATTCCCAATTTACCAACAGTGTATAAGGGTCCTTTTTTCTCCATACCTCCTTCACTATTTATTTTTTGTAGGCTTTTTAATGATGGCCATTCTGTCTGATGTGAGGCAATACCTCATTGTAGTTTGGATTTGCATTTATCTAATAATTAGTGATATTGAGCATCTTTTCATGTCCCTCTTGGCCATGTGTATTTCTTATTTGGAGAAATTTCTTCTTAGGCATTCTGTCTATTTTTTGATTGAGTAGTTTGTTTTTTTGATATTGAGATTTATAAGCTATTATATATACAGACATCTGTTGCACTTCTATGCATTATCATCAAGAAAACAGAAAGAGAAATTAAGGGAAATACCCATTTATCATTGCATGAGAAAATGAACAAAAAATCTGAGAATAAACCTATTTAAGGAGGCAAAAGGAAACTGTAAGACACTGATTAAAGAAATTAAAGACAATGTGAACAGATGGAAAGATATACTATGTTCTTAAATTGGAAGTTTCAATATTGTTAAAATGACCATACTAGTCAAGGTACCCTACAAATTGAGTGCAATTCCTATCAAGTTAACAATAATATTTTTCATAAAACAAGAACAAAAAAAATTAAAATTTTTATGGAAACACAGAAAATCTTGAATACTAGAAACAGTCTTTAGAAAGAAGAACAGACCTGGCGGAATCACACGCTGTGACTTCATACCATACTACAAAAGCTACTTTAATGAAAAAGTCACTCAGTAGTGTCCGACTCTTTGCAACCCCATGGACTGTAGCCTACCAGGCTCCTCTGTCCATGGGATTTTCCAGGCAATAGTACTGGAGTGGGTTGCCATTTCCTTCTCCAGTGGATCTTCCTGACCCAGGGATGGAACCCAGGTCTCCCGCATTGTAGACAGACGCTTTACCATCTGAGCCACCAGGGAAGTCCATGGAAAGATATACCATGTTCTTAATTGGAAGTTTCAATATTGTTAAAATGACCACACTAGTCAAGGTACCCTACAAATTGAGTGCAATTCCTATCAAGTTAACAATAATATTTTTCATAAAACAAGAACAAAAAAATTAAAATTTTTATGGAAACACAGAAAACCTTGAATACTAGAAACAGTCTTTAGAAAGAAGAACAGACCTGGAGGAATCACATGCTGTGACTTCATACCATACTACAAAAGCTACTTTAATAAAAACAGTATGATAATGGCACAGAAATCAGACATATAGATTAGTGAAATAACATAGAAAGTTCAGAAATAAACCCCCACACTTATGGTCAATTCATCTAAGACAAAGAAGGTGAGACTATATAATACAATGGATAAATGACAGTCTCTCTAATAAGTGATGCTGGGAAATCTGGACACAACATGTAGAAGAATGAAATTAGAACATTCTATAACACCATATACAAAAATAAACTTAAAATGAATTAAAGACCTAAATGTAAGACCAGGTACTACAAAACTCCTAGAGGAAAATGCAGGCAGAATACTATTTGACATAAATTACAGTGATATTTTCTTGGTTCCATCTCCTACAGTAAAAGAAACAAAAGCAAAAATAGACAAATGAGGCCTAATGAAATTTAAAAGATTTTGCACAGCAAAGGAAACCATAAACAGAACAAAAAAAACAACCTATGGAAAGGCAGAAAATACTTACAAATGATGTGACCAACAAGGAATCAATTTACAAAATATATAAGCATTGTTCAAATTTGAGGAGATTCCCAACTCCAGAACCTGAGTAGCTAACTGTTCTATTAGTGACTTCAACATGCTGTTGACTGTAATCCACAGTAAAACTGCTTCGTATTATGATTTCATGCTTGTGCAAACGTCTCTCTCTCACACACACATACACACACATACAGACACACACACGGAGAAAAAAAATTTTATGAAACAATGTTATTCTTGCACTGTGCTCCAATATTTTCTATTATATATGTTATATTTTAGTTCATACAAAAGACAAAATGATGGTCACAAGCCCAAAATTGATATCATGATCCACTGACTGCACCTGCAGTTTCCAAACATGGCTCCTCATTGTCATCCCGTTGGACTGGGCTTCACTGGTCTATGTTAGCATCACTTTAGGAGCTTCATTGATGTTTCAGGTTCTCACAGTAGAGCCTATTTTCCGGTAATGGAATAAGGGCTCAGGGAGATTTGTAACATACTCTGAACCAAATAGCTAATAAACGGTAACATGTATACCTGTGGCGGATTCGTTTTGATGTTTGGCAAAACTAATACAGTGTTTGAGGTTTAAAA
>NW_011475727.1:11404-13740 GCF_000754665.1 Bison bison bison
AAATTTAAAAAAAAGAATTGTCTTTTTTAAAAAATATGTTTGTTGAATGATATTCTCATCAGATATTTTCCCATTTTTTCCTACCAACCCACTAAAAAGGATTCCCCTAACCATAACAAACATGAATATGTATAAAGCAAAACTGGAAGATACTACTTCTAATGTTATGTCTGTTATTTGGACAGTATCTGTTTAGAAACAGATTTATTCACTTATACACCATGGACTAATAAGTGTCAGGGAAAGATACTCAAAATCTCACTCCTCCCCAGCCAAGAGCCCTTTCTCTTTACAATGTCTAGCTGGCTGTGGAAGTGGAGAAAATCTGTTGGTTTGGTTAATTAAGCTACTTGTTTAAGTACCAATAGGAAGCAATGATGCCTGTGTCTCAATATCCTGATTTAGGGAACCTGGGAAGCTGAGAGCAGACTCTGTAGAGGGGGAGCTGTTTCTGTGAGTTGCCCCACTTAGGTGATCCAGGCCTGCATCATCCTACTTGGTTCCCCGCTCCCTGTGATCCTGGGAGTAGCAGTGAGCTTCCAGTGTCATCTCTCTCTCCCCCAGGCTCACCCCCATCACTGTTGACTCCACCATGAGCAGGTCAGAAGTGAGGGAGGTGTGACATCATCAAGGACCTGCATAGGAACCAGAGGCAGGGTAGTGGTGACATAGACCATCAGTCCTGGAGTCTGGTAGGGAACTTTCAGAGACAAATACTGTATTCTTAAGAAAGTACTCCTCACTTTGTGTTCACAGTTTCAGGAAAAGCAAAAATGAAACTTTTTCCTAAATAATTTTCTTAAACATAACAGGTAGATGAAGTGTATGTATCCTTTGTGCTCACAACCTGAAGTATTTAGGTAAGTATGCTCCCCATAAAGAATATCAAGGGGAGATTATATTCTGGAGTAGCTGCTTATCTGAAAGGATGTGGAAAATGGATTTCAGACCCTCTTCAGATGATTCTCTGCACCAAGAGCCCCTTATGCTGTTGGCACAAAGGAAATATTTGCAGTTTAAGAGGGATTCCATACACATTCAGTATTTATGTTTGCACTGCAAGTGTTGGCACAGATCAGCAGCCATCATCTTTATCCTGATTAATCAGATTCATTTTTATATTTAATAGTTTTTTTAAAAATCAAAGCAAAAACTTGGTAGTTTTTAAATAGCCCTCTCTGCTCTTTCTTATTTCCATTCTGTGAGTTTTCTGCAGTAGGTCGAAGGTGAAGGTAGAGCTGTCTCTATGACTTCTCTGTGATTACCTGGCTTTATTTCCATTGTTTCTTGTTGAGAAAAAGAGAAAAAGAAAAAGAAAATAGGTGGATGTACTATACATTTCTTTACTGTTGTTAAGATATACACTGGAATCTAGCCTAATGCAGTTGGCCCTTTGTTCCTGACACTGAAGACTCCATTAAATCCCATGGAATTGCTTCCTGGAGCCCCTGAAGGAGGACTTTAGGGACTTAAATTCTTTTTCATTTCTTGGAAAAGAATGTTTTTGTCTGAATATGGGTGATGATTATAGCTGCGTCCCTCATAGCTCAGTTGGTAGAGAATCCACCTGCAATGGAGGAGACCCCGGTTTGATTCCTGGGTCAGGAAGATCCACTGGAGAAGGGATAGGCTACCCAATCCAGGATTCTTGGGCTTCCCTATGGCTTAGCTGGTAAAGAATCCACCTGCACTGTGGGAGACCTGAGTTAGATCCCTGGGTTGGGAAGATCCCCTGGAGAAGGGAAAGGGTACCCACTCCAGTATTCTGGCCTAAAGAATTCCATGGACTGTATAGTCCATGGGGTCGCAAAGAGTCGGACATGACTGAGTGACCTTCACTCACTTTATGGGTGATGATCAGTTCATTCAGAGGGTTTAGGATTAAAAAAGAAGAAAAAGAAAACAAGATTAAAGCAACTTCATGTGATTCCCACATTCTTGAAAGAGAGACACTCATTTCAGTTCAGTTCATTCGCTCGTCGTGTCTGACTCTTTGCGACCCCATGAGTCACAGCAGGCCAGGCCTCCCTGTCCATCACCAACTCCTGGAGTACACCCAGACTCACGTCCATCGAGTCAATGATACCATCCAGCCATCTCATCCTCTGTCGTCCCCTTCTCCTCCTGCCCCCAATACCTCCCAGCATCAGAGTCTTTTCCAATGAGTCAACACTTCACATGAGGTCACCAAAGTACTGGAGTTTCAGCTTTAGAATCATTCCTGCCAAAGGAATCCCAGGGCTGATCTCCTTCAGAATGGACTGGTTGGATCTCCTTGCAGTCCAAGGGACTCTCAAGAGTCTTCTCCAACACCACAGGTCAAAAGCATCAATTCT
>NW_011475727.1:15844-16528 GCF_000754665.1 Bison bison bison
ATACACTTGAAAATATACTTCAGTGGAATGCAGTTTCCTGATTTGGGACTGACATGATCAGGGTACAGTGCTGTGCTTCATCTGCTTTGTTTGTAACCACTTGTATGTTTTTTGCCTTCATCCCAGGTCTTTTTAAGCCTCTGAAGGCTAGTGGTTAGGTTTCTTTGTAAGATAATGAGAGGTTCGTCTTCTAGCACCCTCTACAAAGGGTCTAGTATGATCGCTGTACTACATTAAATGTTCTGATTCAGAGTGGCCATTTTTGGGTCACACACTGTCTTTCCACTCATATGGTTCACTAGACCCAGGGTAGATAAGGTGCCACTGGGGAAGCTAGAAGAAGATTTGAGGAGCTGTGGGGACTACAGAAAGTTTTGTTCTCTCTGGGCAGCAGCAGCCAGGAGTCTTCAAAGTCTACTGATATACTAAAACAGACAAAAGTGGCCCATCACCAAGTGGGTGCTCAGGCCCAGTACTACCAATGTCAGTAGTATGTTTTTTTTACAGAGCACAAGGTAAGAGGTGGGGAGAGAGTGGGGCAGGAGAGCCTGAGTGACACCGTGTTGTCAGTTAATTTCTCTACGCACATCCAAATGAACTTGTATTATATTAGTAACAAAGGAAACAATTACTACGGAATATAGCACAAATGATAAATTTAAATAGTGTAAACTTTAAACCATG
>NW_011475727.1:16628-20104 GCF_000754665.1 Bison bison bison
GTGTCTGTTTTCCTGACTCTGTGGTGCCAGTTGTGCAAGAGTGTGCTCAAGTCGTGTCCAACTCTTTGTGACCCCATGGACTGTACCCCATCAGGCTCCTCTGTCTATGGGATTCTCCAGGCAAAAGTACTGGATAGGTGTTCCCTTCTCCAGGGGATTTTCCTGACTCAAAGTTCCAATCCACATCTCCTACATTGTGGATTCTTTACCTGTTGAGCTGCTTACTCTTATTATATGAGGTTTAATTGTGTACCTTCAGAAAAAATGCAAGAGACAATAAATAGTGTATATTTACATGTAGGTTGTGTGTCCTACCATAAATCTCTACACTGTTCTGCCTGCACTTATTTATAAGATTAATTTCTTAACTTTATTGCTTAGAGGTGGGTAATTTAATATCTATCAGAAATGATCATTCATTTGACCCTTATTTGCCCTTACGGTATATGTTTACTGTGGGCACATTTATTACCTTTTGAAGATAATGGTTTCTTATTTGGCAAATGTTGGAAGTAGAATGAGTAGAAACTGAAATGAACACTATGCATAAAACACTGACATATTAAAACAGATTGATCAAAAATTGCCTGCCAGCTTTAAAGAAAAATATAACTTCAATCAGTTAAACTTTTAATTAGTCATTCTTTTTATTCAGCAAGTTTCGATTAAAACTTTACTGATTTTGAAATGTCTTAGCAAAGAGAAATAGTCTTATTTACTAAACTATATCTTCCATTTAATACTGCAAAATAAACGTTCATAATTCTCAATATATCCTTTTAGATTGATGGTATAGACTTGAGTGGGGACCCTTATTACAATGGGAAATGCTTAATTTCTGTTTTTTGTATGACATTCAGCAGTGGTTTGGTGATAATTAGCAGAACCTCCTTAAGGCCTACGTAGTGTCTGAGGGCTCTGATAAAAGCTCAGTCTGAAGCAGCTGCAGGCACTGGTCAGGGGCTCAGAAGTGAGGGACTCCTCTTTCTGCAAAGAATCCTGCTTTAGTCCCCTAGTCTTTAAAGAACTTCATCCCCTTCAAAGAGTGTTCCCAAGAGAAGAAGGTGAGGGAGGTGACAATAAAAAGAGGCTCTAATTATGTAATTGGTGACTGAATTTTAAATGAGGACACTGTGCCTGTTCTCCTGAATCACCAAAACTGCCCTTCACAAATGTGCTAATACTGTGACACTTTTCATTGTTTAAGGAAGGAAGAAAGGTCTTTAAAAAATAAGCTGAGGTGGGAGGGGGGTTCAGGATGGGGAACATGTGTATACCCATGGCAGATGCATGTTGATGTATGGCAAAACCAATACAATATTGTAAAGTAAAAAAAAATAAAATATATAAAAATAAAAATGATAAATAATAAGAACTTAAAAAAATAATAAGCTGATTTTTTTCATAGACTATCTTAGATAGCACTTTAATAGACTATATTTTGAAAACCAGGTTGATGCTTCATACCTTAGACGTCTTAACAGGATGTGAATTTGCTTTATGAGAGGAACCTGAGAGAAAAAGTGTTCAGGTCGTGTAAGCCAGGGTGAGCAAAGCAAATTCATGTCATCATTGTAAGCAGAGAGACCACATCTCACTTTTCCCAATTGAGCTCAAAGCTGGTTGCTTAAGCTGGCCTTTTTCAAGCCCTTTATCTCCTCAAACACAAATGCTTGAAACGTCTCTTGTTTTGGGCCCCAGAGTAAAATCCTGCCATAGTTTAGATCCTTGGAGGGAAGGTGGAGGAGAGTCAGAGGAAAGGGGGGAATATCACAGACCAGTTTCCTCTTTCCTGGTGACGTCATATGTGTAAATCTAATGGAAACAGCTAAAGGAAGAGAAATTGCCTGCATGTTGCAATCTTACAAAGAATAAAACGTTTTCTAAAAATCTGAAGTAGAATGATGATTATTCCCTGACAAGGAACTCTTACCATTGCTTAGATGGTTATTTAGTCTTTGATCCTAAATTCCAGAGTTTTAAAGGAGGCCTTAAATGTGGTTCTTGTGATTTTTCAGTTCAATTCAGTAACCATTTTGAAACATCCTGTGACCAGTGATTTTCAGTGCTTTAGAAGCATATTGGCTGTTTGCTCAACAATGTGCAAATGTAGCTCCCCTTATAATGTCTTTTTAATTTTGCATTCTACTTAGGGGTACATCTTTTTTTGATGGCCTACCATGTGCTTTCTGCATCCATTTCTCTCTTACAAGACTTAAAACTAAGACAATAGGGAAAGACGATGTGGGAGGCGCTCCGAGTGACATTCTTCTTCATGGCTGGAGTGAAGAATTATCTATATTCATTTTCCTTCTCAGGCTTTTGTGAAATGATGAGGAACAGAACAGCTCTAAGTCCAGGCAGGAATTGAACATGGTGATTCTGATCAGTTCCCGGGCACTTGTGGAAGAATCAAGTCTCCTCTTATTCCTACACGTGTGCATCCCCTTGTTCTGCCCCCTTCGTTGGAAAGAGCCAGTTGGGCTCTTCTCTGCTGCTCATATTTTATGTCCTCGCTTACTTGAGCCTTCCATAAGAAACTTAAATGGCCTACATGAGCTTATGTACAAGATTCTCTCTTAAACACAGAATGAAAGAAAAGAAAGAAAATCAAGTCGCTCAGTCATGTCCAACTCTTTGTGACCCCATGGACTGTAGCCTGCCAGGCTTCTCCATCCATGGGATTTTCCAAGCAAGAACACTGGAGTGGGCTGCCATTTCCTTCCTAGGTTGGGGATCTACCCAACCTAGGGATTGAACCTGGATCTCCCATATTGCAGGCAGACTCTTAACATCTGAGCCACAAGAAGAGGGATGCATTTCCAGAGTAATTTACCTGTGGCTCCTCCTAAAATAGATGAATAAAAGGAGCTATTAAATTAAAATAATATTATTATGACACAGGTCACAGTGGGTTTTAGGTCCTCCTGGCTTTGAAGTTAGTAACGAGGCTCTCTGAGGTGTTCTGTGCTGATGTACAGGTGAGAGAATGTGGGACCAGCTGGTGCAGGATCACAGAATCTCTCTCCATGGACAGAGGAGCCACAGGCCCCAGGAGCTGACTTCTCTTTGCATGTGTGGGGATGTTCATTCACACCTATTGAGAGAGTCCCCATCCCAGAATACTGTTTTACCAAATGGAGAAAATATCCTAGTTTATTCTTCATTGCAATGTGAAAATAGTTCACAATTTTGCTTTGAGGCACAAACCTCAACTAATCATGCTTTTGATGTTTCCCAGCATCACACCAGGATTGACAGTTAATTTATGTAAATCTTGATGTAAAGTTTCTCAAATAATTATATCATCATTTTGTGTGTGTGTTTAAGTAGATATTCATTACCAGGAAGGTATTTAAAACAAATAAACAAACAGATCTTCCTTTCTATTCTTCAGTTTCTTTCTTAATATGAAAAAGCTTCTTCAACACTACCTTCTGTTAGTGTTCAATAGTCCAGAGGATATTTAGTAGCAT
>NW_011475727.1:20444-21756 GCF_000754665.1 Bison bison bison
TAAATATACATTTGAAACCTTATTATTAATGATCACAGTGAATTTTGATATTTTATATTTTATTTCTGTCCTGTAAGCACTGGAATAAAATGAAAAGAGGTTAAGGTAAAAACATTCACTATTTTGTTGCATTTAGGAACCTGTTTTATTTACTGGAACAATGAGGAAAAATCTGGATCCCTTTCATGAGCATATGGATGTGGAACTGTGGAAAGTCTTAGAAGAGGTAATTTATTAAATGTAATGTGTAAGTATGAGTATATGTGTATATACATTTTTAACATTGAAGGTAATTAAAGGGAGCTTATCAGTTTAACTGACTTTGTTTACCTCCTAGGAAAATTCTGATGACATGAGTGCACTTAAAATGTGTGTATTGATGATGGTGATGAAAACCAACAATATAATGCTTCATGTTTCTATTTTTGCTTTTTCCCTAATACTGTGAGCAACTAGATACATTATCTTGTCCTTAGCAGAACACTAAATTAGATGTTAAAGCTGTGGGATCAAATTCCACTAGTGACCTGGTGAATTAATTACCCTAATTACCCTCCAATGTTCATTTTATTCCTCTGGTCTTAGGAAACATCCATGATGTGGAGACAATAGTAATTTTTCATTATTAACTTAAAAATATGACAGATTATACCAATAAAATGCTATGCAGTTTCACAGGAAAGTGTTTATAAAGATAGAATATATAACTGGAATGTGCTAATGATTATTTATTGGTGATTATGCCATTTTAATGCTGTAGCATGAATGCAGCTAACAGAACCCTAGAGTGTTTGCTTACTTTTTATGTGGACAGGTTCATTTCTAGAGAATTTTCTGTTATTTGTATCATGTTCTCCCTTTCCCCACTTCTTTGAATTTCCTTACCATTGAATGAAAAAAAAAATTGACTATTAAGTTTCCATTGCCTTGTGTATTTTAATACAAAGTACTTTGTATATTTTCCCTTGTTTTACAAATCACTTCTACTGATGGCAGAAAGTCTAGATATCTAAACAGTAGACAGACTTCTAATTTCTCATAGAACCTAGCTCAGTCTTGTGCTTTTAAAAAATAAGCATGTGCATTCTTATACACTAACAATGAAAGGTCTGAGAGATTAAGAAAATAATCCCATTTACTATTGCAACAAAAAGAATAAAATACCTAAGAATAAACCCACCTAAGGAGGCAAAAGACCTGTACTCAGAACACTAAAAGATACTGACAAGGGAAACCAAATATGACACAACCAGATGGAGGGATATACCATGTTCTTGGGCTGGAAGAATCAATATTGTGAAAATGACTATAC
>NW_011475727.1:21856-22300 GCF_000754665.1 Bison bison bison
AGCCCAGAGATGAACTCACAGATAGTCACCAAATCTATAACAAAGGAGGCAAGAATGTGCAATGGAGAAAAGACGGTCTTTTCTCTTTTCAATGGAGAAAAGACAGTCTCTTCAAAAAGACAGCCTCTTCCCAGCTGCTGGGAAAACTGGACAGCTACATGTAAAAGAATGAAATGAGAATACTCCCTAATACCATATACAGAAATAAACTCAAAATGATTTAAAGACTGAATGTAAGACCAGACACTATAATACTCTTAGAGGAAAATAGGAAAAATACATTTTGACATGAAAAAATAACTGCTAGATGTTTTATTGATCTTTTCATTTCAGAGAAGTGCGGTGTATTTCTTTTAAAAAAATTTCTACTGTGCAAATCTGAGTGACCAATTGTTCGTGATGTTTTGAGTTGTTGTGTGTGCCATTTAGAGTCACCCTTCCAGG
>NW_011475727.1:22509-24212 GCF_000754665.1 Bison bison bison
TCCTGCCCAAAAAGAAGTGCACCTCTGATTTCATTTAAGTTTGTGAGTCTTTTACAGTGCAATTCTAAAGAGAAGAGGTGGGGAGATTAGTTAACCATCAAATGTGAAAAACAAGAGAGGATGATCTGCTGATCTTGAACTCACAGGACTATTTAATGGTGAAATTATGACATCTTAAAAAAAAAGGAAGTACTAGTTAATTATTTTCCTATTTGTTTCCAAGTTTGAGATCTTTTTTTCATGGATTCTCAGGTAGCAAAATTAGTCTAGAATTTCAGAACATATTGTTCCATGGACAGAGGGTCAATGCTAATCTAAATTCTAAAAATGATGAGGTGGTACAAGTGGTAGATAATACTAAGATCTACCCTTTGAGTGGAGATCATTGCTATGGGGGATACAAATGACTCAAGGACAGAGGCCCTTCTTCTAAAATTTTCTGTAAAAAAAAAAAATAAAATAAAGTACATTTGGAGGTTTCTATAAAAAGAAATAAATATGAGTTTATTTCAAAAGTGAAGTGTGTGGTTTAGATGTATTGCTTCTGGGATTGACCATGTTAGCTTTAGTGATAATGCTTGGAGAAATCATCCCATCATTGTGTTTCTCTAGGAATTGCTTCTTTATGACTGTTTTAAAGAAAACCTACCAAATCTTTCATTGAAAAACATACAAATGTGATAAATCATTCCTAGAGAAAAAGAATAATGGGATGATTAATCACTCTAAGTGCATGCATGTGCATGCTCAGTCATGTCTGACTCTTTGCGACCCCCTATGTAACTATACTCCGCCAGAAACATCTGTCCATGGAGTTTTCCAGACAAGAAATACTGGAGTGGATGGCCATTTCCTATTCCAGAGAATCTTCCCAAACCAGGAATCAAACTCACGTATCTTGCATCTCCTGCACTGGCAGGAGGATTCTTTATCCCTGCACCGCCTGGGAAGCCCATGACTCTAAGAGGTATCACTAAATCAGTGAGATCAATTTTTAAGTGAAATCAAAACCCTAGTTACTAGTTTATAAATGATGCCAAACTGGACATGTGAACCCAAACTCACAGAGTTGGCCTGAGAGTGAGTAGGAGGAAACCACTATGTTTCCTCTTTTAAAGTCCTCTAGTTCTTTTCTTCCTTCTTCCTTGGGAGAGGTGGACATTCAGAAGGGATACAGTCCTGTGGATGCTGCCTGTCTCATCTTGGTTATTTTTCAAAATATGCTGAAAATACATTTTTCATATACTGAAAACTAATTAACTTACTATAAACTGACAAAAGTTCATCAGAAATTAGTGCTGATTGGGGTGCAAAGGCAACTCCACAAATGTAACAGGAATGTACCTGAAAATGAAGCACTTTATCAAAGGTTAAAAGATCACAGTAGATAAAACTCTCAAAATGAATCATTGAAGTCTTGCTTCTAAAAACAAAAACAAAACAGCTTAGATTCTAGGATATGGAATTAAGTATATGGGCTATTACATCAAAACTGGGAAGAAAGCACACAGTCAAATGGTCAACACTGATAGTATCTTTATTAGGACAGAAGTATGTCTCATATGTCCATATAGTCAAAACTATGGTGTTTCCAGTAGTCACGGATGGATGTGAAAGTTGGACCATAAGGAAGGCTGAATTGATGCTTTTGAACTGTGGTGCTGGAGAAGACTCTTGAGAGTCCCATGGAGAGCAAGGAGATC
>NW_011475728.1:0-515 GCF_000754665.1 Bison bison bison
TGTGATGTATGTTAGAGAGTGTTTTGCCTATGTTCTCCTCTAGGAGTTTTATAGTTTCTGGTCTTATGTTTAGATCTTTAATCCATTTTGAGTTTATTTTTGTGTATGGTGTTAGAAAGTGTTCTAGTTTCATTCTTTTACAAGTGGTTGACCAGATTTCCCAGCACCACTTGTTAAAGAGATTGTCTTTAATCCATTGTATAGTTTTGCCTCCTTCGTCAAAGATAAGCTGTCCATATGTGTGTGGATTTATCTCTGGGCTTTCTATTTTATTCCATTGATCTATATTTCTGTCTTTGTGCCAGTACCATACTGTCTTGATAACTGTGGCTTTGTAGTAGAGCCTGAAGTCAGGTAGGTTGATTCTTCCAGTTCCATTCTTCTTTCTCAGGATCGCTTTGGCTATTCGAGGTTTTTTGTATTTCCATACAAATTGTGAAATTTTTTGTTCTAGCTCTGTGAAGAATACTGTTGGTAGCTTGATAGGAATTGCATTGAATCTATAAAATTGCTTT
>NW_011475729.1:0-518 GCF_000754665.1 Bison bison bison
CTAGCCATATGTGGCTATTGAGTACTTGAAAAGAGGCTAATGGAACTAAGAAACTGGATTTTTAAATTTATTTAGTATGTATTCTAATTTTAATTTTTAAAGTGAAATATTTTAAAATGTGATGTGAATCATCAGTTTGTGAATCAATATTCACAAATTTACAATCCAAATGAAATGTACTCTGTGATAAATTAGACACCATAAGAACAGTCTTATGGACTCTGTGGGAGAGGGAGAGGGTGGGAAGATTTGGGAGAATGGCATTGAAACATGTAAAATATCACATATGAAACGAGATGCCAGTCCAGTCCAGGTTCGATGCACGATACTAGATGCTTGGGGCTAGTGCACTGGGACCACCCAGAGGGATGGTATGGGGAGGGAGGAAGAAGGAGGGTTCAGGATGGGGAACAAGTGTATACCTGTGGTGGATTCATTTTGATATTTGGCAAAACTAATACAATTATGTAAAGTTTAAAAAAAAATAAAATTAAAAAAAATAAAAATAAACAACTTTA
>NW_011475730.1:0-1022 GCF_000754665.1 Bison bison bison
ACCACCTGCCTTTGATCCCATCAAACAAAATTCAGAATTTTCCCTTCTGATCTTAAAAGTGAGAGTGTGCTCATCAACAAGGAAGAGGTTTTTGAAATATTTTTTGATTGTTTGAATCTGACTGTGAGTTTCATGACTATTGTCGTCAACAAACAGAACTCAGTTCTTCACCTGTGCCTGCCTCCTGACCAGGGTTATGCACAGGAGATGCTTCCCCTAGAACTCTGGTCCTTGGTTTCTCTGCAGCCTCGTCTCCCTGTTATTTACCTGCGCTCTTGGCGGATGTGGTGTTGCACGCTAAGAATGGACCTCTCCTTCGCCGGCTGCCCCTCAAATGATCCGCTCAGCATGCGCTGTCGAGTGCAAGCTCTAGAGAAAAAAAAAGGAGCCCAGATGAATGCCTGATTCATACACTTGGGATGAATAATGCATAACTGCTCATTACCCTTCTTATTTTTAAGGAAACACCAGTGATAAGACAAAATACGGCACACGACACATCGTCAGAAAGGTACATGAGCTTTAGGTTCTGTGTCAAGAGCACTTTCAAAACAGAATGGTCATAACCACAAGAAAGTGCTGAAAAAGAAATAGACCCCCCAGCCCCCGCCACCAAGTAGGAGAGCCTCTATTGAGATTCTATAAGCAGTAGGACCAGCCTTCCCCTGGGTACCCTGGATGTTGGTTTTCAATTTAGACAGGGAGGTTTCTAATGAAAGCCCTTAGGGAAAGACTTGTCCAACCCAGGTTCCTGGGCTGATGGAATATATGTTTCGAGGAGATTTGCAGAATGCTAGGAAAAGAAGAAAGTGAAAAGTTAGAGGTAGAAAAGTAATGGAAAGGACAGGTAATTAAAACTGGAATAAATACCTAGAGAAACGTCAGCTTTAAAGCCCGTGGCTTATAGGGGACCACTTTCTTTGCAGTCACAAAACTCTGAAGGCTTTTAAAAACATGTTCTCTTTAAACCATAACCAGGCCTGTGTTAACTTCAGATTTGCTAATGAGTGAAGACAATTGGG
>NW_011475731.1:0-781 GCF_000754665.1 Bison bison bison
CCAACAGGACCACAAAGTATTTGGAAGGCGGTTGGGAGACTGTCTCTAAACGCATTTCATTCTGCCTACCTTAGTCCTCTCATGAGCACCTTACTTCTCCTCCAGAGTGTGTGGCCTCGTAATAGCCAACACTCATAGTGCACTATTCCCTCAACAAATATCAAGTGATGGTCTGTACCAACAGTGGACAAAGGCCTTCTTGCTCCCATTCAGTCCTCACGAGGATGTTCACAATGATGAAGAAACAGAGGCTCAGTTAGCTGCCTAGAGTTTCTAAGCCAAGAAATAACGGAGTCAGAACATAACCTTGGTCCTCCAGCTTTCAGGGGGTCTCCCTCCACCAACCTGGAAAAGCATCATGTCAGCAAAGACCAAGAGACAACATTCCCTATTACTGAAAGGAAATCAGGGCTGGGCCAGGGGTGTGAGAAGCCCAGAGCAGCCTGAAGGGGTATCGTTCCCACCTTTATGTGTTCCCAGAGAAAATGACTTGGGCTCTATCTTTCGGAATTATCCACAGAGAGAGGGCTGACATCCCTCTGCCCTACTGCCTACCCATGAAGGGAAAGCTGGTCATAAAACTGGTACTTTTATGTGCCTTTTCCTCAGCTCATTCTCCAGGAGACTGATCTATTTTTTAATAGCATTTAGTTCTTTTAATTTTTAAATGTTAAAATATGGGATTAAATCATATCAGTGCCCAAAGGAAGAGCAAATGGACCCGGGCAAGCACTCAGAGTTGTCTCTCTGATACATGGCTGGGAGAGTCTCTTGTACACTC
>NW_011475732.1:0-506 GCF_000754665.1 Bison bison bison
CAGGTAGATTCCCTATCTCTTCCTCTTTTGTTTGGTTTGGTAGGCAGTTATCCTGTTCCTTTATCTGCTGGGTATTCCTCTGTCTCTTCATCTTGTTTAAATTGCTGAGTTTGGGAGTCCTTTCTGTATTCTGGCAGTTTGTGGAGTTCTCTTTATTGTGGCGTTTCCTTGCTGTGTGTGGGTATGTAGAGGTGGCTTGTCAAGGTTTCCTGGTTAGGGAAGCTTGTGTCAGTGTTCTGGTGGATGGAGCTGTGTTTCTTCTCTTTGTTCAGTCGCGCTATGGGGAGGGAGGGAGGGATGCTGCAAACAAATGATACTGGCGTGCGCTCGCAGTGCCTCAGCCACACTGGGTCTGCCCCCGCTCACGGCACGTGTAGCCTCCCTGCCCACATTGCTCGGGCTCTAGGTTGTTCCGCCGGGAACAATCCGAGGCTGGCCCTGGGTTGCATGCACCTCCCAGGTCCAAGCCGCTCAGGTTCAGGCACTCAGGTAGTCCTCAGAGGCGC
>NW_011475733.1:0-501 GCF_000754665.1 Bison bison bison
AAGCAATACAATATTGTAAAGTAATTAGCCTCCAATTAAAATAAATTAATTAAAAATAAAATAATCCCCCCCAAAAAAAGAGTAGTTATTTTCCTACATTTTTACATGATCTGAATTCTAACCACATTTTAAGTTTAAACAAATGTGATGGTTGAAACTTGGGTTTTATTATTATTTTCTAAATGATCTAGGAGGTTATGCCGCTTTTTATTTGCATTTTTTTCTTTAGTGGATTGCCTGTTTATGTCATTTGTATATTTTTCCCTCTTTAGCTGTTCTGACCCTTTGTTTTCTGGATTATAATCTTCTTCTCCCAGACTATCATTTGTCTTTTGTCCTTTTATGGAAGTGACAGTCGTAATTCTTAGCAGCAAACACAAGTCACTCCTCCTACTGTAAGCTGAAAAACAATTTTTTAAAGACTGTTGGATTAATCACTAAAGTTGCCTGAAGAAACAAACAGTTGATCTCTGAGGCCACAAAGCCAGGGAAAATGTCCAA
>NW_011475734.1:0-548 GCF_000754665.1 Bison bison bison
AACAAACACATGAAAAGATGCTCAACATCACTCATTATCAGAGAAATGCAAATCAAAACCACTATGAGGTACCATTTCATGCCAGTCAGAATCGCTGTGATCAAAAAGTCTACAAGCAATAAATGCTGGAGAGGGTGTGGAGAAAAGGGAACCCTCTTACACTGTTGGTGGGAATGCAAACTAGTACAGCCACTAATGGAGAACAGTGTGGAGATTCCTTAAAACACTGGAAATAGAACTGCCATATGACCCAACAATCCCACTGCTGGTCATACACACTGAGGAAACGAGAATTGAAAGAGACACGTGTACCCCAATGTTCATCGCAGCACTGTTTATAATAGCCAGGACGTGGAAGCAACCTAGATGTCCATCAGCAGATGAATGGATAAGAAAGCTGTGGTACATATACATGATGGAGTATTACTCAGCCATTAAAAAGAACACATTTGAGTCAGTTCTAATGAGGTGGATGAAACTGGAGCCTATTATACAGAGTGAAGTAAGCCAGAAAGAAAAACACCAATACAGTATACTAACGCATATAT
>NW_011475735.1:0-647 GCF_000754665.1 Bison bison bison
AAAAAAGACAAGCCCCGCCTATATGCTGCCTGCAAGAGGCTGTCTTCATATCTAAAGACACACAGAGACTGAAAGTGAGGACTTGGAAAAAGATATTCCATGCAATTAGAAATGAATGGAAGGTTGGAATAGCAATATTCATTTCAGACAAAGTAGACTTTAATATAAAGCCTATAATAAAAGACAAAGAAGGACATTATATAATAATAAAGGGATAAATATAAGGGGATATAGTATTCATAAAATACTAAAATCTGACAAAGACACTTAAAAAAAAAAGAAAGAAAAGAAAATTACAGGGCAACATTCCTAATAAACATAGATGCAAAAATCTTTAACAAAAGATTAGGAAGCTGAATTAAAATAATACACCATGATCAAGTGGGATTTAGTCCAATGATGCAAGGATGACTCAATACCCACAAATCACTCAACATGATACACCAATTAACAAAATGATAAAAGTATATGATTGTTTCAATAGATGCAGAAAAGTCTTTTGACAAAATTCAATACCCACTTATGATAAACTCTCAATCCAGTGGTATAGAGGAAACATATCTCAACACAATAGATGCCATTTATGACAAACCCATAGAACAATCATGCTGCTGCTGCTGCTAAGTCGCTTCAGTCGTGTCTGACTC
>NW_011475736.1:0-786 GCF_000754665.1 Bison bison bison
TTTTACTTAACTCTTACTGATCAACCCAAGTCTCTTTTTTCCTTTTGGCCAATTTTGATGACACTGTTTTCTGCAAGAACCTTCCTTGGATTCAGTCTGTTATTCAACATGATAGATCCATGTGAAAGTCAATCCTTCTAGGTCACCACATAGACTACAGAGAGTATAAGCAAAATTTGTCCCCATTTACTCTGCCAAGACTCTAGGAGCATCATCAGGGAATCCCAAGGGTTCTGAATGGATCAGGAATGCCCCTAAAGACATTCAGGGTCTTGCTGGTCTTTAGCTGTTAAAACATATAGCTAATTGGCTACAAACAGGACATCTGATTTTATACAACTGCTCTAATGTAGATTGTTCAATGTTTTATTTACCTACTTAGATTTAATTTCTAAATCTCTTGCCTATGCTCCGCAACTTGCTTGTCCTGGCTGACTTAATATTGACCTTTTCTTAGTTTACTTTACATAAGTAAACTAAGATTATGTATTGCTAACAATTAATAATTTTTTCTACACTCTTAAAATATCTTCTGTCCCTAATTTTATCTGGAGAGTATCTATTTAACAAGCTTCAAAAGGTCCCAATTGGAAAAGGTATAGAATTTAGGTGTGATTACCTTCAATTCTTTTTTTTTTTTTAAACTTTACAATATTGTATTGGTTTTGCCAAATAGCGAAATGAATCCACCACAGGTATACATGTGTTCCCCATCCTGAACCCTCCTCCCTCCTCCCTCCCCATACCATCCCTCTGGGTTGTCCCAGTGCACCAGCCCCAAGCATC
>NW_011475737.1:0-547 GCF_000754665.1 Bison bison bison
ACCCCATGGACTGTAGCCTATCAGGCTCTTCCGTCCATGGGATTTTCCAGGCAAGAGTACTGGAGTGGGTTGCCATTGCCTTCTCCCCTCTTTCCTTGAGTCACTCAATATTTTTTCAAACTCTTACTTTCACCAAAGAAAATCAAGCCACCTTTCTGAAGCTCTGCCTCTGGTTTTGTCTTAGTCAATGTTGGGCAAAGCCAGCAGCCCACAGGCCTCTGTAGGTCAGAAACAAGGGTCCTTTCACTCCATGCAAAGACCGTAACCATCACAGTAACACAACTACATCCTTCCAGTTTTGCTAGGGGCTTTTCCGTATCTCTTTTCATGTACAGAGTACTTTTAAAGAATGTGTACAACATGTGTGAATATACTGCTTAGGGATTTCCACATTCCTTTTGGTTGTGCTGCAAAAACCTGTTTGGAAGCCTCGGGGGCCTGCTTTTGGTGGGAAGGGGCCCCCTTAGGGCCAGAAGCTCACTTATTTCTCCTCCCTTTGCTCAGCCAACCACATCAGCCAACTCAGCTGCTTGCTCCTGCAGGAGCA
>NW_011475738.1:0-1447 GCF_000754665.1 Bison bison bison
CAGTGATGCCATCCAGCCATCTCATCCTCTGTCGTCCCCTTCTCCTCCTGCCCCCAATCCCTCCCAGCATCAGAGTCTTTTCCAATGAGTCAACAAAGATAAGTAGGTAGTATAAAATCTGAAGAGAGTTCTCAGCAGAATCTGATGTGCTTGACACCTTGATCTCAGACTTTGAGCCTCCAGAATTGTGTAAAATGAGTTTCTGTTGTTTATAATCCACTCAATTTGTGATATTTTGCTATAGCAGCCCTAGCTGACTATGACAGTATCCTAGATTGTATTATGGATTCACTGTGCTTTACAGTGTTTGTGATCTTACTTCTGTTAGCAATTTGACAGTTAAAGGTAAATATTTATAATATGTGATTTCTGAGGACACAATACATGTTAGATTAATGAAGACTGGTAAAGTATGTGACCCTAAGTAATATATGTTTTTGATATTTTTACATTTGCATTTGATGGAAGAACATAAAAACACTATTTCCTCTTTTATTCAGTATATTTGGGTATATTTTCCTCTTTTATTCATTATCTTTATTTATATAAACACTTGTTAATAATTTATTGAATGACAGCTTAGTCTAAAATAACATATCAGGCAAAAAGGTGAAAAAAAGGTGTTTTTTTTAATATTCTAAGTTAAACTTATTATTCTTATGATCATTATGATTACTTTTGCATTTGTCTGCTTTATGTATTAAATTAGTCTTGATCAATTTTTGTTTTTAAAACTTTGGGGCTTTATTTCTGACATAATTTAACCTAGTATTCAGAAATGCTGCCTTAAATCATTAATTTGTCAAAGAAGACTTTCACTCTGGCCAGACTTTCTTGAATCTCAATAATTGTTCAGGGAATATCATTACCATCCAACATACTGCTGAAGGATGTCCACCTGCCAAACAATGAAATGAAATAACATAGCCTGGCAAACTTTGAAAGGAGAAAGAGCTTTAAAAATTTGTAAATGCATTTTATTATTTAGAGATATTTGGCACCTGTCATTTTTGGGCTCTTTCCTTTCTTGTAGAAAAGAAGAAATTCCTTTTGTGTTTGACAGCTTCCCCAAGGTCAGTGAAGTGATTCTTTTTACAGCACAACTTCACATATTTTGATTTCCAAGGGCAAAAAAAAAATTAAAATAAAAAAATCAAGTCTCAGTGTATATACCCAGAGATTTGGTGTTAGCTAATCGATCTTATTTCTCAGAGCTCCTTAAATGTGCTGGTCTTGAACATGGTTTAGCAATGACAGTAGTAACAGTAAACCAAACTGGGGTAACCAGGTAAAGGCAATTGAGCAGGTCCTGAAATTGGTAGAATTTGCTCCAGCTAGAACCAGCAACAGTAGAGAGTGAGTAAAGGCTTTTACATTGAGATCAGATCAGATCAGATCAGTTGCTCAGTCGTGTCCGACTCTTTGCGACCCCATGAATAGCAGCACG
>NW_011475739.1:0-788 GCF_000754665.1 Bison bison bison
GCAACTGAACTGAACTGAACAGAGGAAGTTGAGACATGGAGGAAAGGTCAGAGGAGAGAATGTTGTCTGAAGAAGAAGAAAGAGGGCTCTGAGACAAGAAATGAGGCCACACTGAAGCCAGGAAAGGCTGGGAAAGGAGTCCTCCCCAGACCCTTCAGGAAGAACGCAGCCCTGTGGACACTGGGATGTTGGCCCACGGAGAGCCTCATCAGACTCCTAGCATACAGAACTGAACAGAGTAAGATTGTGCTTTCATTACAACATCTACAGGATCTCCAGACTGTACTACCACAGGGAACAGAGGAAAGAGCCCTACTTTCACATGGAAACTGTGAGAAACGGCTCTGCCACAAAACACTGGTGAGAAGAAAGGACCAGAATCTCAGCTGATGCAGGAGGAAGTGAAAGCACCTCCTCTTCAGGTCTGCTGAAAAGTCAGGCTCAATGGGAGGAAGCCGCCATCTCTGGTCCTTTCAGCATCTCTCCCTCAGGGCTTAGACCCCCGTACTCCAGGGTTCTACCCATCCCCCAGACTGTGGATAGTGTGCAGCACAGACCTGAGCAGATGACCCCCACATCCTCCTGTGTCTGCAGTCGTGCTGCCCCCAGCCCGGAGAAGGGCACCTCCACACGTGGGACTCCTTTCTTGTGCAATTCAGGTCGTCCAGCCAGATGAGCCCTGAGCCCGCTCCGAAGTGAGCAGACCCCATGGCATTGAGGGCTTCTCCACAGCCCTCAATAAGGCTGCACACCACGTGGGTATCGCCCAGGTCCCAGCCGTCATCACA
>NW_011475740.1:0-543 GCF_000754665.1 Bison bison bison
ATATGCGTTAGTATACTGTATTTATGTTTTTCCTTCTGGCTTACTTCACTCTGTATAATAGGCTCCAGTTTCATCCACCTCATTAGAACTGATTCAAATGTATTCTTTTTAATGGCTGAGTAATACTCCATTGTGTATATGTACCACAGCTTGCTTATCCATTCATCTGCTGATGGACATCTAGGTTGCTTCCATGTCCTGGCTATTATAAACAGTGCTGTGATGAACATTGGCGTACACGTATCTCTTTCCCTTCTGGTTTCCTCAGTGTGTATGCCCAGCAGTGGGATTGCTGGATCATAAGGCAGTTCTATTTCCAGTTTTTTAAGGTAATCTCCACACTGTTCTCCATAGTGGCTGTACTAGTTTGCATTCCCACCAACAGTGTAAGAGGGTTCCCTTTTCTCCACACCCTCTCCAGCATTTATTATTTGTAGACTTTTGGATCGCAGCCATTCTGACTGGTGTGAAATGGTACCTCATAGTGGTTTTGATTTGCATTTCTCTGATAATGAGTGATGTTGAGCATCTTTTCATGTGTTT
>NW_011475741.1:0-373 GCF_000754665.1 Bison bison bison
TTTTTTGCAAAGTAATAGGTTATAAAAGTGAAAATTAAAGAAACAATAGAGGACTTAAAATTAAAAAAAAAAGAAAGACTGATCGTAAAAATAATAAAAATATATCTAGGACTTTCTTGGTTTTGTTGTGAGAATTGTGGGTTCAGTTCATTTTTGGCTAGTTCCTTGGTCTGACTTATATTTCTCAAGATCTATAGGCCCCTTCCTATGTAGTCCGTAGTAACCACAGGGTTTTCATCTATTGCCTGTAGCTTCCAAGGCGTTTCCCTCTGTTATATCTTCTTCTGTTTGCTAGTCTCTTCAGTATCTGGTTTCCGCCCCGACACAAAGGGGACGGTGGAGGAAACTTTTTTTTTTTTTTTTTTTTTTAGGC
>NW_011475741.1:473-889 GCF_000754665.1 Bison bison bison
GGTTTGGTGGGCATTTATCCTGTTCCTTTATCTGCTGGGTATTCCTCTGTCTCTTCATCTTGTTTAAATTGCTGAGTTTAGGGTGTCCTTTCTGTATTTTGGCAGTTTGTGGAGTTCTCTTTATTGTGGCTTTTCTTTGCTGTGTGTGGCTTTGTACAGGTGGCTTGTCAAGGTTTCCTGGTTAGGGAAGCTTGTGTCAGTGTTCTGGTGGGTGGAGCTGTATTTCTTCTCTCTGGAGTGCAATGAAATGTCCAGTAATGAGTTATGAGATGTCTATAGTTTGGGGTGACTTTGGGCAGCCTGTATCTTGAAGCTCAGGGCTGTGTTCCTTTGTAGCTGTAGGATTTGCTTGGTATGTCTTGCCCTGGAACTTGTTGGCCCTTGTGTGGTGCTTGGTTTCAGTGTCGGTATGGAGG
>NW_011475741.1:989-2030 GCF_000754665.1 Bison bison bison
GTCAATTAATGTTCCTTGGAGTCAGGAGTTCCCTGGAGTCAGGGTTTGGACTTAAGCCTCCTGCTTCCAGTTATCAGTCTTATTTTTACAGAAGTTTCAAAACTTCTCCTTCTATACAGCACCATTGATAAAACATCTACGTTAAAGATGAAAAGTTTCTCTACTGTGAGGGTCACTCAGAGAGGTTCACAGGATTACATGGAGGAGAGAAGAGGGAGGAGGGAGTTAGAGGTGACCCAAATGAGATGAGGTGGAATCAATAGTGGAGAGAGTGGGCTAGCCAGTAGTCACTTCCTTACGTGCACTCCACAGCTGGACCACTCAGAGATGTTCATGGAGTTATACAGAGAAGAGAAGAATGAGGAAGGAGACAGAGGTGGCCAGAAGGATAAAAGGGGGGAATGAAAAGGAGGGAGACAGATCCAGCCAGTAATCAGTTCCCTAAGTGTTCTCCACCGTCTGGAACTACACAGAAATTCACAGAGTTGGGTAGAGTAGAGAGGGGTTAGGGAGGAGACACAGGCGACCTGGTGGAGAAAAAGGAGAGTCCAAAGGGAGAGAGAGCAGTCAAGCCAGTAATCTCGCTCCCTAGTGAAAAATGGGTCCTGAAGATTGGGTTCTTAAAGCTACAAAATTGGTAACAAATACATAAAAAGCAAAATTAAAAACTAGAGTAGAGTTTGAAATTTCAAAAATACAATGTTAAAGAAAAGAAGAAAAAAAAAATGGTCAAAAAATTATAAAATATATATATATGAAGTTTGCTGAAGAAGAAAAAAATAGGGTCTTTTTTTTTTTGCAAAGTAATAGGTTATAAAAGTGAAAATTAAAGGATCAATAGAGGACTTAAAAAAATTTTTTTTAATAAAAAAAAAAGAAAGAATGATCGTAAAAATAGTAAAAATGTATCTAGGACTTTTTCTGGTTCTGTTGTGAGTATTGTGGGTTCAGTTCATTTTTGGCTAGTTCCTTGGTCCAACTTATATTTCTCAAGATCTATAGGCCCCTTCCTATGTAGTCCGTAGTAACCACAGGGTTTTC
>NW_011475741.1:2130-2820 GCF_000754665.1 Bison bison bison
TTTTTTAGGCTCACTTGTTCAGTCGTGCTGTGGGAAGGGAGGGAGGGATGCTGCAAACAAATAACACTGGCGTGCGCTCGCAGTGCCTCAGCCACACTGGGTCTGTCCCCGCTCACGGCACGTGTAGCCTCCCTGCCCACACTTCTCGGGCTCTAGGTTGTTCCGCTGGGATCAATCCGAGGCCGGCCCTGGGTTGCGTGTACCTCCCAGGTCCAAGCCACTCAGGTTCAGGCACTTGGGTGGTCCTCAGAGTCGCAGACTCAGTTGGGCCTGCGTTTTGTGCTCTTCCCAGGTCCGAGCAGCTCAGGTGATGAGGTGTTTGGCGAGCGCCAATGCTATGACTTATCGCCTCCCCGCCACTCGGTTATCTGGGTGTAAAACCGGCGCACTTTCTCAGGCAGATGTTAACCGTCCCGAGCCCCAAGAAGTTTTAGTTAGCAAAGAAGCCTGCTTACAGTTTTATAGGTAATGTCTCTCTGCGGCTGCGATTGCCCCCTTCTGGCTCTGGCTGCCTGTCTCCAGAGGGGGAAGGTCTGCAGCCGGCTATCTCTGTTCAGTCCTTTGTTCCGTGCGCGGGCCTGGCGTGTCTTAGGTTAGGGCTGGCTTTTCGCGTGGTAGATGTTCCACAGTCTGGTTTGCTAGCCCAAATTTTCGCTCGGATAGCGCTCAGGGTATTCAGGCCAGATTCTT
>NW_011475741.1:4751-5412 GCF_000754665.1 Bison bison bison
CATCCTACATAAGACTAACATTTTCTTTACCCTGATTTTGTTAGTGTTTTTTCCCTGTTTTGCTTCTTCAGGCTCTTCTAAATATAAAAACTTAATAGATTTACATATAATGTGGTGTTATAACTAAAATCCTATTAGATCCACAAAAAAAATACTAGAGCTAATAATGAATTCAGCAAAGATCCTGGACACAAGGTCAACATGGAAAAACCATTTATGCTTTTATACAACAACAAGGAATGAACAGTCTGAAAAATATAGAAAATAATTTTATTTGTAATACCATCCAAAAAATTAAAATACCTCAGAATAAATTCAACTAATGAATTGAAAGACTTAAGCATTGAAAATTCCAAAATATTGCTTTAAGAAATTAAACAAGATAAAAATAAGTGGAAAAACATCCCGTGTTTATAGGTTATAAGATTTAATGACGTTAGATGGCAATACAACCCAAAGTGATCTGAAGATTCAATATAGTCCCTATCAATGTCCTAAAATCCTTTTTGCCAGAAATGGAAAAGCCAATTCTCAAATTCATGTGGTAGTAAAAGAGATCTCAAATACAATAATAATAATAAGTCATGAAAAAGAAGAACAAAGTTGGAGAATCCACACTTTCTGATTTCAAAAACTTACTACAAAGCCACAGTAATTAAAA
>NW_011475741.1:5512-8091 GCF_000754665.1 Bison bison bison
TGACAATATACAGCCTTGACGAACTCCTTTTCCTATTTGGAACCAGTCTGTCTTTCCATGTCCAGTTCTAACTGTTGCTTCCTGACCTGCATACAAATTTCTCAAGATGCAGATCAGGTGGTCTGGTATTCCCATCTCTTACAGAATTTCCCACAGAAGTTCTTTAAACCACCATAATATTGTAAAGTAATTAGCCTCCAATTAAAATAAATACATCAAAAACTAAAAAAAGAAGATCTTTAGTTCCTCTTCATTTTCTGCGGTTAGAGTGGTATCATCTGCACATCTAAGGTTGTTGATATGTCTGCTGGCAGTCTTGATTCCAGCTTGTAATTTATCCAGTTCAGCATTTCACATGATGTACTCCACATAAAAGTTAAATAAGCAAGACGATAATATACAGCCTTTTCATACTCTCCTAATATGGAAGCAGTCCATTGCCCCGTGCCCAATTTTAACTGTTGCTTCCTGACCTGCATACAGATTTCTCAGGAGATAGGTAGGGTGATGTGATACTCTAATCTTTGAAGAATTTTCCACAATTTGTTGTGATCCACATAGTCAAAGACTTTACCATAGTCAACAAACAGAAATAGATGTTTTTCTGGAATTCCTTTGCTTTCTCCATGATCCGATGAATGCTTGCAATTTGATCTCTGGTTCCTACTCTGCCTTTTCTAAATCCATTTGGCACACCTGGAAGTTCTCAGTTCACTTACTGCTAAAACCTAGCTCGAAGGATTTTGAGCATATCCTTGCTAGCATATGAAATGAGTCCAGTTGTATGGTAGTTTGAGCATTCTTTGGCATAGCTTTTCTTTGGGATTGGAATGAAAACTGACCATTTCTAGTCCTGTGGCCACTGCTGAGTTTTCCAAATTTGCTGACATAAGTGCAACACTTTAATGGCCTCATCTTCTTAGGATTTTAAATAACTCAGCTGGAATTCCACCACCTCCACTAGCTTTGCTTGTAGTAATGCTTCCTAAGGCCCACTTGACTTCACACTCCAAGATGTCTGGCTCAAGGTGAGTGATCACACCATCATGATTATTATCTGGATCATTAAGCCCTTTTTAGTATAGTTCTTCTGTGTACTTTTGCCACCTCTTCTTAATCTCTACTGTATATGTTAGGTCCTTACTCTTTCTGTCCTTTATTGTGCCCATCCTTGCATGAAATGTTCCCTTGATAGCTCCAATTTTCTTGAAGAGATATCTCACCTTTAAGAAGTGGGAAAAGGTGTTGAATAAAGGAAGATGGCCCAATAGATGGTGTGGTAGTCCAGGCTAGGCCATAATGCTGGTGATGGGTGAGACTCTGTTGTGACAGTTTTTCTTGGAAATTCAGTTTCTGAAATCCTAATAAATTTCTTGCATTGTGGGGAAGCAGAATGTAAAATACTTTTGGGGAAATTGTTTTCAGTTATTGTTTTATTTTGTAGCAAGTAAAGATCAGTTTATTAAACACTTCTTTTCAGATTTAGTCAATTTTCTTGAAATACTGCCCACTCATTTTGAGAGCAGAGAGAGACTAGGCAACTCAACTATAAAACTTTCATATATTAACCACAGCTTCTGAAGAAACTGGCTTTGAATCTTTTTTTCCCTATTGCTTTTTTTTTTCTGGGAATATAATCTGAAGCAAATGTTCTTCCAAAACTGTATTCTTTGGCTGTTGAAATATTCTGAAGTATCAATTTTGATTTTTGCTTTTGCTTCTTGCTTGGCATTTCATTCCTGAGTTTTATAATGTGTTGTAGCACCCATTTTAAGTTTATGGCACATCTAGCATAATATGAAGTCTTATTACAAAATTTAGTTCCCTCAAACTCAAAGACTGTTGTAACTGTATATTTTGCACCTGCTTGGAGAGAAATGGAAGGTATCTTTATTTAGCTCTGAGGAAGGGAGAAGTTCCTCTAAAAGAGAGTTTCATCTATTTCAATAGTACTTACTCTAAATAGTCATAAAGGAGAAATAATTTTACAGTTACATAAAATAGTATCACTTTAAGCCAGACACAGATGTTTCAAAATAAGCAGTCCATTTATAGAAGCACAAAACCAAAGAAGGCTTTTAAATGGTAGGGTGACAGACTGATTACTTATCAATGAGCCTGCTTCAGAAGCCCTAGGTGCTCTCCCATTATAAAAGACAAAGCCTTTTACAATGTATACACATTATAATATCTCTAAAAATGTGGGGTTCAAAACTGCTGCCACTTAAGAACACTTGATTTCAGAAATAAAGCCTTTCTTGAGCATCCTCTGAGCACTATATTTCAGCTCTGAATATATTTAGGATTTAAAACCATCAAAAATGGCAAAAATAATGAAGTACTACCATTACCAGTACACTAAAATTGTCCAGTAAGGAAAGGTCCATTTATACTTGTATTAAATAAGGAGGTCAGAAAACCTTCATAGCCAATAATATTTATCAAACTGGCCCTGCCAGAGATTTCCACCTTCCAATTCTTTAGGTTAAGATGCTTGGGGCTGGTGTACTGGGATGACCCAGAGGGATGGTATGGGGAGGGAGGAGGGAGGAGGGGTCAGGATGGGAACACGTGTATAC
>NW_011475741.1:8864-10025 GCF_000754665.1 Bison bison bison
GCTTTCTAATTGTTGTGCTGGAGAAGACTCTTGAGAGTCCCTCAGACTGAAAGGAGATCAAACCAGTCAATACTAAAGGAAATCAAGAGCGAATATTCATTGGAAGGACAGATGCTGCAGCTCCAATACTTTGGCCACCTGATGCAAAGACCTGACTCATTCGAAAAGACTCTGATGCTGGAAAAGCTTGAAGGAAAAAGACAAGGGTGCGGCAGTAGATGAGATGACTAGATTGCATTACTGGCTCATTGGACATGAATTTGAGCAAACTTTGGGAGACAGAGGAACCTACAGTGTGCTGCAGTCCATGGGGTTGCAAAGAGTTGGACAGGGCTTAGCAATTGAACAGAAACAGAAGTGAAAAAAAAAAAAGAACTCCTTTAACTATAGGATACAATTCCTAGAAACTTTCTGTCTTTGACTATCCATCAGCCTTTATTTCCTTCAAGTAACAGAATGTTGACTTCCTTTTATAGGATTACCTTTTCCCCATTGTGATTAGTCTTCATGAGAACATTGATATGGGTGTCCATGTTTTCCTTAGGCAGATTATGGTTAAAAATCCAAAAGTAACTAACTGGAGCCTCTCTTGGGAAAACGATAAAAGAGTTAAAAAAAAAAATGATTGGGTGGGATTTGCCCCAGCAGAAGCAGCATGGTACACCTGCTATGATGATCACTGGAATCATCCCAGTTCCTACCCTTTATTTAGGTGTGTATGTTAATCAAAGTCAATTTTTTTTAGGTTGCCAGCAAAGGAACTAACTATTTGGCAAAGCAATGAATAATATTGTCCTGACAATATAATATAAAAATAAGAGAGGAGGAGCCAAGATGGCAGAGGAGTAGGACAGGGAGAACACTTTCTCCCCCACAAATTCATCAAAAGAGCATTTAAACGTCGAGTAAATTCCACAAAAAAACTTCTGAATGCCGGAAGAGGACATCAGGCACCCAGAAAAGCAACCCAACTCTTCGAAAGGAGGTAGGAAAAAATATTAAAGACAAAAAAAGAGACAAAAGAGGGAGGGACGGAGTTCCATCCCAGGAAGGGAGTCTTAAAAAGAGAGAAGTTTCCAAACACCTAGGAAACCTTCTCACTGCCGAATCTGTGCCGAGCTTTGGAAGCACAGAGGGCAACATAACAGGGAGAAAAAATAA
>NW_011475741.1:10125-12562 GCF_000754665.1 Bison bison bison
GCTAAAATCCTCAGTTTCACAGGTGCCTTTATTTTTTAGTCATTTTTGAAAAATGATGAGCAGGAAATGATCCAAGCACAGGTCATTCTAATCCACTACTCAATTTCAACCTCATCATAAAAGAATGTCAGTCAATAAATGAAATACATTGCCACTTTGATCATTTGATTTTTGCCTGCCAAATTGATTAAATTGGTATTCCTTTTTAACCCTATTTTTTAATGTGCTTATTTGGCACATCAAGTAACTGCTTGAAGCAGAAATCTAGTCTTTCTGGACACTTCTTTCATTCTTAACTCCCACCTATTCTATCAGCAAGTCCTGCAATTTCTATTGTTACTTCCAAAATATATCCCACATGCCAATTTATCTCCCTCTCCATGGCCACCAGCCTAGTATAGGCCATTCTCATCTTTTGGCTAGATTTTAAATAGCCTCAAATTTGGTCTCCATGCATCCAAACTCCCTTCCGTCCTAATTCCATTCTCCACACAGCACATAATCTTTTAAAATGTAAATCAGGTGATTCCATTCTCCTGTTTAATCCTCCACTGCCTTTCCCCTTCACACTTGGAATTTAACATCCAAACTCCTTACTACAACCTATAAGACTCTGCATGATCTGAACCTCTACTGATTTTCTCATGTCTTCTCTGACTACTTCCTCTATCACACTAAATGCTCCAGCTCCACCAATTCCCTTTCTGATTCTCAACATCCCAAACTCATTCTCTTTTCAGAGCTTTTTCCATTCTTATTTTTCTACTTGAGATGCTTTCCTGCTAGGTAAACTCTTTGTTCAACCCATTCATTAAAGGCTTAGCTCTAAGGAAACCTCCTAAAGCAGAACTTCCTTGACAACCTGATCTAAATTGGTCTCCTTATCCATCTCTCCCCCATGTTATTCTTTTTCCAACAGCCTCCTGTTCTTTTCCATAGATGTCTTATGACAATATTCATTTATTTATTCATCTCCTACTAAATTGTATGCTCCACAGAGACAAAACCCTATATTTATTAATCATTACTCTATATGCACATAGGTATATGCTTTGAAAAAATTTTCCACTATTTAAATAACCTTTATTTTGTTAATGAAAAGAGAAATGTCATCTTAACTTTATTTCCTAACACTTATTTCATTACTTCCTTTCATAAATGCTAAACCTTCTCTCGAATGTTTAATTATCTTCTTTCCCCTCTGTCATGTACAGGCTCAGGTTTCGTTTAACAACACAAAATTTAAACCTTACCCCTTCTTGTCAAGAGATACTTCTTTTTCTCAGCTTCTGCTTTGCTTGCTGTTCCCAGATGCATACTTCTGATCTGCAAGTTTGATATCAATGGCCTTAGCTCAGTTTCTGGTGATATGAATAGTAATAGTTAAGGGCTTCCTTGGTGGCTCAGTGGTAAAGAATCCGCCTGAAATGCAGGAGCCACAGGACAAAGGAGTTCAATCCTTTGGTTGGGAAGAACTTCTGGAGGAGGGAATGGCAACCCACTCCAGTATTCTTGCTTGGAGAATTTCATGGACAGAGGAGCCTAGCAGGCTACAGTCCATAAGGTCGCAAATAAATAGAGATGACTGAAACAACTTAGCACACACACATGCACAGCTATGCATAAATATGTTTATTTCCCCCAATCCATGTTGTACTGCCAAACAACCTAGAATCTGACTCACTGATGGATACCCTCAGATTCATGTATTTCCCTTAAATCACAGTTATACTGTCCATATCCAAGTTACTTCCTTCAGTAAAATTGTGTTTCTGTCTCGATCCATGTTTGTTAATTCTCACAGATGACTTTTTTTTTTTTTTCTGTCAAATTCCTATTCTAGTACTGGGGTCCTGCCACATCTTAACTCACTGACTATTCTCCCTGCTATTTCTACTTACTTGTACCTGTACCCTACCTTTACTAGAACTAGAGCCATTTGCTCAGGCTGAGGCCCAGAGAATGAGAATTTTGTCCTTTTCTTTTCATGGAAAATGCCCAAGGATAAGGGCTGACCACTCCTTAAATGTCCTACAGTTGAGATACCTTGGTTTGAGTGATTTCCTCAGGAACAGTTGTTTCAAAAATATTATTGAGATTCCAGTTGGTAGTACAATTAACTTCACCACCTAATCCTGTTCTCATAAAGTCCAGCCTGCCTCTGGCTTCTTGTTCAACTAAAGTTCTTTAAAATAGTATGCAATCATTCTCTATATTTTGGCAACATCAGTCCACCCAAATTATTTGTAATCTGTTTCCTTCCTTTACCTCAGTACTGAAACTATTATCTGGAATGACCTCCAAATGACAAAACCAATACCTTAGTTCTCATTAAAATTGATTTCCCTGCAGTAGTTCACTAGCCAACCTGCTTTTATTGAAATGCTCTTAATTTTATTTGTAACCATTCATTACTGTTTTTTCCTCTCATCTTTTC
>NW_011475741.1:14620-15314 GCF_000754665.1 Bison bison bison
TACATTGTATTTTTGAAATTCCAAACTCTACTCTAGATTTTTAATTTTTGCTTTTTGGTATTAGTTATCAATTTTGTACCTGTACTTTCTTTATAATTTTTGCGACCTTGTTTGTTCGTTTTTTCTCTCTTTCTTTTCCTTCTTCTTTTCTTAAACATCATATTTTTGAAATTCCAAACTCTACTCTAGATTTTTAATTTTTGCTTTTATGTATTTGTTACCAATTTTGTAGCTTTAAGAACCCAATCTTCAGGACCCATTTTTCACTAGGGAGCGAGATTACTGGCTTGACTGCTCTCTCTCCCTTTGGACTCTCCTTTTTCTCCACCAGGTCGCCTGTGTCTCCTCCCTAACCCCTCTCTACTCTACCCAACTCTGTGAATTTCTGTGTGTTCCAGACGGTGGAGAACACTTAGGGAACTGATTACTGGCTGGATCTGTCTCCCTCCTTTTCATTCCCCCCTTTTATCCTTCTGGCCACCTCTGTCTCTTTCCTCCTTCTTCTCTTCTCTGTATAACTCCGTGAACATCTCTGAGTGGTCTAATTGTGGAGTGCACATAAGGAAGTGACTACTGGCTAGCCCACTCTCTCCACTATTGATTCCACCTCATCTCATTTGGGTCACCTCTAACTCCCTCCTCCCTCTTCTCTCCTCCATGTAATCCTGTGAACCTCTCTGAGTGACCCTCACAG
>NW_011475741.1:15414-16779 GCF_000754665.1 Bison bison bison
CAGAGGCAGAAGATAGGATTAGTGAATTAGAAGATAGAATGGTAGAAATAAATGAAGCAGAGAGGATAAAAGAAAAACGAATTAAAAGAAATGAGGACAATCTCAGAGACCTCCAGGACAATATTAAGCGCTACAACATTCGAATCATAGGGGTTCCAGAAGAAGAAGACAAAAAGAAAGACCATGAGAAAATACTTGAGGAGATAATAGTGGAAAACTTCCCTAAAATGGGGAAGGAAATAATCACCCAAGTCCAAGAAACCCAGAGAGTCCCAAACAGGATAAACCCAAGGAGAAACACCCCAAGACACATATTAATCAAATTAACAAAGATCAAACACAAAGAACAAACATTAAAAGCAGCAAGGGTAAAACAACAAATAACACACAAGGGAATTCCCATAATAATAACAGCTGATCTTTCAATAGAAACTCTTCAAGCCAGGAGGGAATGGCAATACATACTTAAAGTGATGAAACAAAATAACCTACAGCCCAGATTATTGTACCCAGCAAGGATCTCATTCAAGTATGAAGGAGAAATCAAAAGCTTTTCAGACAAGCAAAAGCTGAGAGAATTCTGCACCACCAAACCAGGTCTCCAACAAATACTAAAGTATATTCTCTAGACAGGAAACACAAAAACGGTGTATAAACTCGAACCCAAAACAACAAAGTAAATGGCAACAGGATCATACTTATCAGTAATTACCTTAAATGTAAATGGGTTGAATGCCCCAACCAAAAGACAAAGACTGGCTGAATGGATACAAAAACAAGACCCCTACATATGTTGTCTACAGGAGACCCACCTCAAAACAGGGGACACATACAGGCTGAAAGTGAAGGGCTGGAAAAAGATTTTCCATGCAAATAGGGACCAAAAGAAAGCAGGAGTAGCAATACTCATACCAGATAAAATAGACTTTAAAACAAAGGCTGTGAAAAGAGACAAAGAAGGTCACTACATAATGATCAAAGGATCAATCCAAGAAGAAGATATAACAATTATAAATATATATGGACCCAACACAGGAGCACCGCAGTATGGAAGACAAATGCTAACAAGTATGAAAGGAGAAATTAACACTAACACAATAATAGTGGGAGACGTTAATACCCCACTCACACCTATGGATAGATCAACTAAACAGAAAATTAACAAGGAAACACAAACTTTAAATGATACAATAGACCAGTTAGACCTAATTGATATCTATAGGACATTTCATCCCAAAACAATGAATTTCACCTTTTTCTCAAGTGCATATGGAACCTTCTCCAGGATAGATCACATCCTGGGCCATAAAGTTAGCCTTGGTAAATTCAAAAAAATAGAAATCACTCCAAGCATCTTTTCTGACC
>NW_011475742.1:0-1062 GCF_000754665.1 Bison bison bison
TTCTGTTGTAATAAATAAGAAGATATGATTTGTAAACAAAATACCACAAATAACAGTAAAATAACTTAGTCTTTGTTCTAGATGTAGAATTACAACTTGAAAGGATATGTGCATTTTAAGGCTTTGGATACATCTGGTCAAAGTGATTTCTAAAAAGATCATTTGGACGTACATTTCCAACAGCAATGTACTTGAATGCCAGTTTTGACATAATTTTCTTCAAAAACCCGTACTACCAGTAAAATACAGATAAACGAAGAAATCATCTTTGCCAATATGATAAATATAAAATAGATATTTTATTAATTTGAGTTTCCTTGATTACTAGAAAAGGAACTTCTCATAGGTTATTGACTCTTTGTAGACTGTTATTTTTTTTTTAGATTCTAGATATTTATTACACTGGAATAATTAGTTAATATTTGTGTATGTTATTTACATTGTGATTATCATGTCTCACACATATCTTACACAACATAGTAAGTGTCCAGTAAGTTTTGCAAATTGAATATATTCAACCTGCTTAATTTAATTTTTAATTTTTCTCTAAAAACATCATTTAAAAAAGTTTTTGTTTTAATAATGAACTAAAAATGTTATATAAGAAGTTATGTAAAATCTCTGGTTATACATCCAGGGCCTAAGAAGATATAGAATATAAATTTTAAGAAAAATTTACTTTTTTACTTTACAATATTGTATTGGTTTTGCCATACATCAACATGCATCCACCACGGGTGTACACGTGTTCCCCATCCTGAACCCCCCTCCCACCTCCTTCCCCATACCATCCCTCTGGGTCATCCCAGTGCACCAGCCCCAAGCTTCTTGTATCCTGCTATATTTTGTAAATTGACTTATTAAGGCCTTTGAGACCAGACTCTTGTTTAAAAACAATGAGATTCTAAATATTTTCAAAGTAGAATAAATAAGGATTCTTTCTATCTCCCTGGAAGTGGGGGTTTAGTCACTAAGTATCTGACCCCATGAACTGTAGCCTGGCTCCTCTGTCCATGGGATTTTCCAGGCAAGAAACTGGAGTGGGTTGCCATTTCCTTCGTG
>NW_011475743.1:0-1094 GCF_000754665.1 Bison bison bison
GTAAGGTGATATCTCACTGTAGTTTTGATTTGCATTTCCCTTATGATTAGTAACACTAAACATCTTTTCAAGTGTCTTCTTGATCAGGTTATTTATTTTTGATGTTAAGTTGTATAAGTTCTTTGTATATTTTAGGTATTAACCCCTTATCTGATATGTGATTTGCAAATATCTTCTCTCATAAAGTAGGCTGTCTTGTCATTTTGTTGATAGTTTCTTTCACTATGCAAAAGCTTTTTAGTCTGAAGTAGTCCCATTTCTTTAGTTTTGCTTTGGTTTTCCTTGCCTGAGGAGATAACATGAAAAAAAAGTTTCTCAGAATGATGTCAAAGACCTATGTTTCTTCTAAAAAGTCTTATGATTTCAGGACTTACATTTAATTTTTAATCATCCAGGATACAAGCCTGAGTAATGATGCTCCAGAATTTGTGCTCCTTACACAGGAAAGGTCATGGATGGAAGGGGTCTGTCTCCCACACAGTCTCATAATTGAGATGATTTTTAAATTTTCTCTTTAAAATATTGCTGCCAAAGCACAGTCATTTTCCCCTTTAGACATTTTCAATGACAAACAACTCACTACCTTTTAAAGTAGACCACTCATCTTCTGAAAAATTCAGATTTTTGAACAGCTTCTCTAATTATTGAAACAAAAGCTTTACTTCCCCTGTTCCTATTTCTTTCCCTTGGCACAGGAAACAGCTCTAATCCTTCCTCCACTTGACAGTCCTCTGACACAGGACACCATCTTCCATGAGCCCCCTGAATTCTCTCTTCTTCTGATGGTACACCCTTAGCTTCCTGATGGTTGACCATTTAAGACATGGTTTCACATGTAATGTCCTGGCCTCCGATACCTCTTCTGAAGGTACTCTACGTGCTTCAATGTTTGTCTTTCAACTCAAAGCTCTTCTTGAATTAAGCCTCTCAACTGAACCACACAAATCATAGTAACCTGTCCACTCCCTTTAAAGTTTCTCACCTTTGGCTTTGATTGTGGTATCTGAATATATTTCTTTTATTTGCTAATATGATGCCTTAGTTAGGTTCTTTTAGGTTTCAGGAAGCAAAGACAAAACTCGAGTTCAGGAGAT
>NW_011475744.1:0-500 GCF_000754665.1 Bison bison bison
AAAATTTTGGCTACATTCCCTGTGCTACACATTACATTCATATAAATTATTTATTTTATATTTAATAGTGAAAGGTTGTTGTTGAATCACGCGAATACACCAGGATTCTTGGCCCCCGGAGGAGAAGAATTCAATCCGGGGCCAGAGACGAGGCTTGATCGCTCAGAGCTTTTGTGTAATAAAGTTTTATTGAAGTATAAAGGAGATAGAGAAAGCTTCTGACATAGGCATCAGAAGGGGGCAGAAAGAGTACCCCCCTGCTAGTCTTTAGCTGGATGTTATATAGTCACTAGCAGTCTGTTAATGAAAGAAAGGAATATCTTAAAATTCAGAATGGCACCAGGCCCCTCACCCATAAGATGCATTTTGGGATAAATGGTTTATCCTGGGCCATAAAATGATAAACTTGAATCTTGAAGAAGGGCAGACCACCATACAAATAGTTTCATTTACATAGATTAGGGGAACAATATCCATACTGGTTTGTCAAGTAGGTTCTG
>NW_011475745.1:0-718 GCF_000754665.1 Bison bison bison
AAATGAGTCAGCTCTCACATCAGTGGCCAAAGTATTGGAGTTCAGCTTCAGCATCAGTCCTTCCAATGAACACCCAGGACTGATCCCTTTAGAATGGACTGGTTGGATCTCCTTGCAGTCCAAGGGACTCTCAAGAGTCTTCTCCAACACCACAGTTCAAAAGCATCAATTCTGCCAATGCGGGAGATGCAAGAGATGTGGAATCAATCCCTGGGTTGGGAAGATGCCCTGGAGAAGGGAATGGCAACCCACTTCAGTATTCTTGCCTAGAAAATTCGTGGACAGAGGAGCCTGGTGAGCTGCCATCCATGGGGCTGCAAAGACTCAGACAAAACTGATCCAAAAGTCTACAAATAATAAATGCTCATGCTTTTTCTCACACACCCTGTGGAGAAAAGGGAACCCTCTTACACTGTTGGTGGGAATGCAAACTAGTACAGCCACTATGGAGAACAGTGTGGAGATTCCTTAAAAAACTGGAAATAGAACTGCCTTATGATCCAGCAATCCCATTGCTGGGCATACACACTGAGGAAACCAGAAGGGAAAGAGACACGTGTACCCCAATGTTCATCGCAGCACTGTTTATAATAGCCAGGACATGGAAGCAACCTAGATGTCCATCAGCAGATGAATGGATAAGAAAGCGGTGGTACATATACACAATGGAGTATTACTCAGCCATTAAAAAGAATACATTTGAATCAGTTCTAATGAG
>NW_011475746.1:0-926 GCF_000754665.1 Bison bison bison
GCTTGCTCCTTGGAAGAAAAGCTATGACCAAACTAGACATCTTATTAACAGAGACATTACTTTGCTGATGAACAGCTGTCTATTAAAGCTATGGTTTTTTTAGGCATCATGTATGGATGTGAGATTGGACCATAAAGAAAGCTGAGTGCTGAAGAATTGATGTTTTTGTAGCTGTGGTGTTGGAGAAGACTTTTGAGAGTCCCTTGGACTGCAAGGAGATCCAACCAGTCCATCCTAAAGGAAATCGGTCCTGAATATTCACTGAAAGGACTGATGCTGAAGGCGAAACTCCAATACTTTGGCCACCTGATGCGAAGAACTGACTCATTTGAAAAGACCCTGATGCTGGGCAAGATTGAAGGCGGGAGAAGGGGATGACAGAAGATGAGATGGTTGGATGGCATCACTGACTCGATGGACATGAATTTGAGCAAGCTCTGGGAGTTGGTGATGGACAGCAAAGCCTGGCGTTGAAAGGTTGTTGTTGAATCATGCGAAGACACCGGGATTCTTGGCCCCCAGAGGAGAAGAATTCAATCCAGGGCCAGAGACGAGGCTTGATCGCTCAGAGCTTTTGTGTAACAAAGTTTTATTAAAGTATAAAGGATATAGAGAAAGCTTCTGACATAGGCATCAGTAGGGGGCAGAAAGAGTACCCGCTTGCTAGTGTTAACAGTGAAGTTATATAATCCAAAGAATGTCTGGAGGTTGTAAAGACCTCATCAGACCTACTCCCATAATTTACATTTTAAGATAACACTGTCCTCAGGCAGGATACATTATTGTTATATAATCCTAAGGAATGTGGAGAAAGAAAAAAGTTTGTCCTTTCTTCCTCCTTGAGAATTCCAGATCCCTCTCTCCTTGGGGACCCCTAGAGTCCTTATCAACCTGCCTAGGAAATGACTCTCTCAGTGTGTTGCAGT
>NW_011475747.1:0-819 GCF_000754665.1 Bison bison bison
TAGTTGATCTATCCATAGGGTTGAGTGGGGTATTAAAGTCTCCCACTATTATTGTGTTATTGTTAATTTCTTCCTTCATACTTGTTAGCATTTGTCTTACATATTGTGGTGCTCCCATGTTGGGTGCATGTATATTTATAATTGTTATATCTTCTTGGATTGATCCTTTGATCATTATGTAGTGACCATCTTTGTCTTTTTTCACAGCCTTGGTTTGAAAGTCTATTTTATCTGATATGAGTATTCCTATTCCTGCTTTCTTTTGGTCCTTATTTGCATGGAAAATCTTTTTCCAGCCCTTCACTTTCAGTCTGTATGTGTCCCCTGTTTTGAGGTGGGTCTCTTGTACACAACATATGTAGGGGTCTTGTTTTTGTATCCATTCAGCCAGTCTTTGTCTTTTGGTTGGGGCATTCAACCTATTTACGTTTAAAGTAATTATTGATAAGTATGATCCCGTTGCCATTTACTTTATTGTTTTCAGTTCGATTTTATACACCGTTTTTGTGTTTCCTGTCTAGAGAATATCCTTTAGTATTTGTTGGACAGCTGGTTTGGTGGTGCTGAATTCTCTCAGCTTTTGCTTGTCTGTAAAGTTTTTGATTTCTCCTTCATATTTGAATGAGATCCTTGCTGGGTACAATAATCTGGGCTGTAGGTTATTTTCTTTCATCATTTTAAGTATGTCTTACCATTCCCTCCTGGCTTGAAGAGTTTCTATTGAAAGATAAGCTGTTATCCTTATGGGAATTCCCTTGTGTGTTATTTGTTGTTTTTCCCTTGCTGCTTTTAATATTTGTTCTTTGTGTTTGATCTTTG
>NW_011475748.1:0-851 GCF_000754665.1 Bison bison bison
GTATTTCTGTGTTGTCTGTTGTGATCTCCCATTTTCATTTCTAATTTTATTGATTTGATTTTTCTCCCTTTGTTTCTTGATGAGTCTGGCTAATGGTTTGTCCATTTTATTTATCCTCTCAAAGAACCAGCTTTTGGCTTTGTTGATTCTTGCTATGGTCTCTTTTGTTTCTTTTGCATTTATTTTTGCCCTAATTTTTAAGATTTCTTTCCTTCTACTAACCATTGGATTCTTCATTTCTTCCTTTTCTAGTTGCTTTAGGTGTAGAGTTAGGTTATTTATTTGTACTTTTTTCTTGTTTCTTTTTTTTTTACTTTTAATAATTTTTCTTAAAATTTATCCTGAACCCTCCTCCCTCCTCCCTCCCCATACCATCCCTCTGGGTCGTCCCAGTGCACCAGCCCCAAGCATCCAGCACCGTGCATTGAACCTGGACTGGCATCTTGCTTCATACACGACATTTCACATGTTTCAATGCCATTCTCCCAAATCTTCCCACCCTCTCCCTCTCCCACAGAGTCCATAAGACTATTCCATACATCAGTGTCTCTTTTGCTTGAGGTATGCCTGTATTGCTATGAACTTTCCCCTTAGGACTGCTTTTAGAGTGCCCCACAGGTTTTGGGTTGTTGTGTTTTCATTTTCATTCATTTCTATGCAAATTTTGGTTTCTTTTTCTATTTCTTCTGTGATTTGTTGGTTATTCAGCAGCATGCTGTTCAGCCTCCATATGTTGGAATTTTTAATAGTTTTTCTCCTGTAATTGAGATCTAATCTTACTGCACTGTGGTCAGAAAAGATGCTTGGAATGATTTCATTTTTTTTTTAATTTACCAAGGCTTGATTTATGG
>NW_011475748.1:5187-5937 GCF_000754665.1 Bison bison bison
GGAGCCTGGTGGACTGCCGTCTATGGGGTTGCACAGAGTCGGACGCGACTGAAGCAACTTAGCAGCAGGTCCAAGCAGCTCAGGTGATGAGGTGTTTGGCAAGCGCCTTTGCTGCGACTTATCACCTCCCCGCTGCTCGGTTATCTGGGTGTACAACCGGCGCACCTTCTCAGGCGGATGTTGACTGTCCAGAACCCCAAGAAGTTTTAGTTAGCAAAGAAGCCTGCGTACAGTTTTGTAGATAATGTCTCTCTGGGGCTGCGATCGCACCCTTCCGGCTCTGGCTTCCTGTCACTGGAGGGGGATGGTCTGCAGCTGGTTAGTTCTGTTCAGTCCTTTGTTCTCTGCACAGGCCTGGCGGTGTCTTAGGTTAGGGCTGGCTTTTCACGTGGTAGATATCCCACAGTCTGGTTTGCTAGCCCAAATTATTTCGCTCAGGTAGTGCTCGGGTTATTCAGGCCAGATCCGTACTCTAAGCGATGCAGCCCGCGCCACGCCTCCCTGCCCAGCCCCCGCTTGCTAGAGGCAGATGCAGGCATCTGCGCTGCTTCTCCACTGGGGGAGTTACCATAGGGCTTGTAATCTGTGAGTTTTAATTTTTTATTTATTTTTCCTCCGTTATGTTGCCCTCTGTGCTTCCAAGGCTCGCCACAGACTCGGCAGTGAGAAAGTTTCCTGGTGTTTGGAAACTTCTCTCTTTTTAAGACTCCCTTCCCAGGACGGAGCTCCGTTCCTCCCTCTTTTGTCTCT
>NW_011475749.1:0-607 GCF_000754665.1 Bison bison bison
ATTCAGTCCCATCACTTCATGGCAAATAGATGGGGAAACAATGGAAACAGTGACAGACTTTATTTTCTTGGCTTCAAAAGTCACTGCAGATGGTGACTGCAGCCATGAAATTTTTAAAAAATGCTTGATCCTTGGAAGAAAATCTATGACCAATCTAGACAGCATATTGAAAAACAAAGACATTACTTTGCTGACAAAAGTCTGTCTAGTCAAAGCTATGGTTTTTCCAGTAGTCATGTATTAATATGAGAGCTGGACTATAAAGAAAGCTGAGTGCTGAATAATTGGTGCTTTTGAGCTGTGGTGTTGGAAAAGACTCTTGAAATTCCCTTGGACTGCAAGGAGATCAAACCAGTCAATCCTAAAGGAAATAAGTCCTGAATATTCATTGGAATGACTGATGCTGAAGCTGAAGCTCCAATACTTTGGCCACGTGATGGGAAGAACTGACTCATTGGAAAAGACTGTGATTCTGGGAACGATTAAAGGCAGGAGGAGAAGGGGATGACAGAGGATAAGATAGTTGGATGGCATCACTAACTCAATGGACATGAGTTTGATCAAGCTCCGGGAGTTGGTGATGGACAGGGAAGCCTGGTGTGCTGCA
>NW_011475750.1:0-528 GCF_000754665.1 Bison bison bison
AATTTAAGTAAAATTAATATCATGAACAATACAAAGTATAAGTTAGTGGTTATGATTTTAAAAGTTGGAAGAAAGGTTCAGAAAATTTATCTCCTTTTTATCCTTCCTTGAATCAAAGCTGTCATCCAATTATGTAACTTATAAAATGAAAAAAACCCGTGAGAGGGTGTCTTATGATGAAGAGCTAATCTTACCCATTCAGTGAGGGGAGATACTGATGAATATTCACTACACATATTTTTAAATGTGAGGGAAGCACTGACCTGTGCCACATTGCACTAGTTTTCCCTGGCTTTCCACTTATAAGCCTTTATTGTCATTTCAGTTATATTTTGTAACTGAAAAACTGCTCTCAAGAAAAGCTCTAAAATCCATTAGCAGGAAAATATAAACTGTAACCTGACCCAAGAATCTTTGTGCATCACCTTTAGAATTATCTACAGCCACATTTTCAGATTTGGGGAGCCTAGGGAGAGGTATTAGGAATTTCCCTGCCTGCTCAAAACACACTGGCCTAGTGGTATCCTC
>NW_011475751.1:0-744 GCF_000754665.1 Bison bison bison
GGGGGGCCACAGTCCCGAGGGTCACAAAGAGTCCAACACAACTGAAGGGGACTTAGCACATACATGAAACAATATGGAATAACCACAAAATGAGTATTCTGAGTGAAGTAAGCCAGATATGGGGCTTCCAGGGTAGCTCAGCTGGTAAAGAATCCACCTGCAGTGCAGGAGACTCCATTTGGATTCCTGGGTTGGGAAGTTCCCCTGGAGAAGGGATAGGCTACCCACTCCAGTATTGTTGGTTTTCCCTTGTGGCTCAGAGGGTAAAGAATCCACTCCTAATGTGGAAGACCTGGGTTCAATCTCTGGGTTGGGAAGATCCCCTGGAGGAGGGCATGGCAACCCACTCCAATATTCTTTCCTGGAGAATCCCCATGGACAGAGGAGCTGGGCAGGCTATAGTCCATGGGATAGCAAAGATTCAGACATGATTGAACAACTAAGCACAGCACAGCACAAGGCAGATATAAAATAATACATAGAGTCTGAATCTGTTCGCATATTCAAGAGATTATCTGTATTTATAAAGATATTCTTGCTTACTTAGGAACAAGATGGGGGCAGAAAAAGGCATGAAAGTAAAAAGTGAAAGTGAAATTGCTCACTCTTGTCCGACTCTTTGCAACCCCATGGACTGTAGCCCACCAGGCTCCTCCATCCATGGAATTTTCCAGGTAAGTACTGGAGTAGGTTGCCATTTCCTTCTCCAGGAGATCTTTCTTACCCAGGGATCAAACCCGGGTC
>NW_011475752.1:0-606 GCF_000754665.1 Bison bison bison
GTGAAAGTGTGAGTTGCTCAGCCTTGTGCGACTCTTTTTGACCCCATGGACTGTAGCCCATCAGGTTCAATTGTCCATGGAATTCTCCAGATTGGAATACTGTAGTGGGTAGCCATACCCTTCTTCAGGGGATATGTGCGAGCCAGGGATTGATTCCAGGTCTCCTGCACTGCAGGAAGATTCTTTATCATCTAAGCCACAAGTGAAGCCCAACTGTGTCTATATATATGAATAAATCAGTGAATATGTTTTAAGTCTGTGAATATGCTCAAATATTAAGAGATTTTGGGTGTGTTGTGCATGTATATGAGCATTTCTTGTGTCTCAGTCAATCTTTGAATGTGTTCATGTGAAGAATATGCCATGGATTTGAGTGACTAGGGACCATACAAGTGTATGTGACTGAGAGGGTAACAGGCAGGAAGGCCAGGGGGTCTCGAAATGGAGGAAATAGGCTGCAAGTGTCAGACATTTTTATCTCTCTTAAGTGGCAAGAGGAAACAAACTAGCAATATTTTTTTCCTTCTCTATACAAATTTAAAAGGAGGTTTCTCTTAAAATACTGTGTTGCCATAATGACACCTGATTTCACCTGAAGTTAACTAT
>NW_011475753.1:0-719 GCF_000754665.1 Bison bison bison
TGTCTCCTGTACAATGTCACAAACCTCATTCCATAGTTCATCAGGTACTCTATCTATCAGATCTAGGCCTTTAAATCTATTTCTCACTTCCACTGTATGATGATAACTGATTTGATTTAGGTCATACCTGAATGGTCTAGTGGTTTTCCCTACTTTCTTCAATTTCAGTCTGAATTTGGTAATAAGGAATTCATGATCTGAGCCACAGTCAGCTCCTAGTCTTGTTTTTGTTGACTGTATAGAGCTTCTCCATCTTTGGCTGCAAAGAATATAATCAATCTGATATCAGTGTTGACCATCTGGTGATGTCCATGTGTAGAGTCTTCTCTTGTGTTGTTGGAAGAGGGTGTTTACTATGACCAGTACATTTTCTTGGCAAAACTCTATTAGTCTTTGCCCTGCTTCATTCCGTATTCCAAGGCCAAATTTGCCTGTTACTCCAGGTGTTTCTTGACTTCCTATTTTGCATTCCATTCCCCTATAATGAAAAGAACATCTTTTTTGGGTGTTAGCTCTAAAAGGTCTTTTAGGTCTTCATAGAACCGTTCAGCTTCTTCAGCGTTACTGGTTGGGGCATAGACTTGGATTACTGTGATATTGAATGGTTTGCCTTGAAAACGAACAGAGATCGTTCTGTTGTTTTTGAGATTGCATCCAAGTACTGCATTTCAGACTCTTGTTGACCACGATGGCTACTCCATTTCTTCTGAGGGATTCCT
>NW_011475754.1:0-596 GCF_000754665.1 Bison bison bison
GATACAATAGACCAGTTAGACCTAATTGATATCTATAGGACATTTCACCCCAAAACAATGAATTTCACCTTTTTCTCAAGTGCACACGGAATCTTCTCCAGGATAGATCACATCCTGGGCCATAAGTCTAGCCTTGGTAAATTCAAAAAAATAGAAATCATTCCAAGCATCTTTTCTGACCACAATGCAGTAAGATTAGATCTCAATTACAGGAGAAAAACTATTAAAAATTCCAATATATGGAGGCTGAGCAACACACTGCTGAATAACCAACAAACCACAGAAGAAATCAAAAAAGAAATCAAAATATGCATAGAAATGAAGGAAAATGAAAACACAACAACCCAAAACCTATGGGACACTGTAAAAGCAGTGCTAAGGGGAAAGTTCATAGCAATACAGGCATACCTCAAGAAACAAGAAAAAAGTCAAATAAATAACCTAACTCTACACCTAAAGCAACTAGAAAAGGAAGAAATGAAGAACCCCAGGGTTAGTAGAAGGAAATAAATATTAAAATTAGGGCAGAAATAGATGCAAAAGAAACAAAGGAGACCATAGACAAAATACAACAAAGACCAAAAGACTGGTTCTTT
>NW_011475755.1:0-522 GCF_000754665.1 Bison bison bison
AATCTCCACACTGTTCTCCATAGTGGCTGTACTAGTTTGCATTCCCACCAACAGTGTAAGAGGGTTCCCTTTTCTCCACACCCTCTCCAGCATTTATTATTTGTAGACTTTTGGATCGCAGCCATTCTGACTGGTGTGAAATGGTACCTCATAGTGGTTTTGATTTGCATTTCTCTGATAATGAGTGATGTTGAGCATCTTTTCATGTGTTTGTTAGCCATCTGTATGTCTTCTTTGGAGAAATGTCTATTTAGTTCTTTGGCCCATTTTTTGATTGGGTCATTTATTTTTCTGGAGTTGAGCTGTAGGAGTTGTTTGTATATTTTTGAGATTAGTTGTTTGTCAGTCGCTTCATTTGCTATTATTTTCTCCCATTCTGAAGGCTGTCTTTTCACCTTGCTAATAGTTTCCTTTGATGTGCAGAACCTTTTAAGGTTAATTAGGTCCCATTTGTTTATTTTTGCTTTTATTTCCAATATTCTGGGAGTGGGTCATAGAGGATCCTGCTGTGATGTATGTCCG
>NW_011475756.1:0-739 GCF_000754665.1 Bison bison bison
GTCTAGGTTGGTCATAACTTTTCTTCCAAGGAGTAAGCGTCTTTTAATTTCATGGCTGCAGTCACCATCCGGGGTGATCTTGGAGCCCAGAAAAATAAAGTCTGCCACTGTTTCCACTCTTACTCCATATATCTGCCATAAAGTGATGGGACCTGATGCCATGATCTTACTTTTCTGAATGTTGAGATCTAAGCCAACTTTTTCACTCTCCTCTTTCACTTTCATCAAGAGGCTCTTTTGTTCTTCTTCACTTTCTGCCATAAGGGTGGTGTCATCTGTATATCTGAGGTTATTGATATTTCTCCTGGCAATCTTGATTCCAGTTTGTGCTTCATCCAGTCAAGCATTTCACATGATGTACTCTGCATATAAGTTAAATAAGCAGGGTGACTATATACAGCCTTGACATACTCCTTTCCCAATTTGGAAACCAGTCTGTTGTTCCATGTCCAGTTCTAACTGTTGCTTCCTGACCTGCATAAAGATTTCTCTGGAGGCAGGTCAGGTGGTCTGGTATTCCCATCTCTTGCAGAATTTTCCACAGTGTATTGTGATCCACACAGTCAAAGGCTTTGGCACAGTCAATAAAGCAGAAATAGATGTTTTTGGGGAACTCTCTTGCTTTTTTGATGATCCAGCAGACGTTGGCAAGTTGATCTCTGGTTCCTCTGCCTTTTACTAAAAAGTAGCTTGAACATCTGGAAGTTTACGGTTCACATTTTGTTGAAGCCCGGCTCGG
>NW_011475757.1:0-806 GCF_000754665.1 Bison bison bison
GCCTGATGAACTATAGAATGAGGTTCGTGACATTGTACAGGAGACAGGGATCAAGACCATCCCCATGGAAAAGAAATTCAAAAAAGCAAAATGGCTGTGTGGGGAGGCCTTACAAATAGCTGTGAAAAGAAGAGAAGTGAAAAGCAAAGGAGAAAAGGAAAGATATAAACATCTGAATGCAGAGTTCCAAAGAATAGCAAGAAGAGATAAGAAAGCCTTCTTCAGTGATCAATGCAAAGAAATAGAGGAAAACAACAGAATGGGAAAGACTAGGGATCTCTTCAAGAACATCAGAGATACCAAGGGAATATTTCATGCAAAGATAGGCTCGATAAAGGACAGAAATGGTATGGACCTAACAGAAGTAGAAGATATTAAGAAGAGATGGCAAGAATACACAGAAGAACTGTACAAAAAAGATCTTCATGACCCAGATAATCACGATGGTGTGATCATGACCTAGAGCCAGACATCCTGGAATGTGAAGTCAAGTGGGCCTTAGAAAGCATCACTACGAACAAAGCTAGTGGAGGTGATGGAATTCCAGTAGAGCTAGTCCAAATCCTGAAAGATGATGCTGTGAAAGTGCTGCACTCAATATGCCAGCAAATTTGGAAAACTGAACAGTGGCCACAGGACTGGAAAAGGTCAGTTTTCATTCCAATCCCAAAGAAAGGCAATGTCAAAGAATGCTCAAACTACCATACAATTGCACTCATCTCACACGCTAGTAAAGTAATGCTCAGAATTCTCCAAGCCAGGCTTCAGCAATATGTGAACCGTGAACTTCCTGATGTTCAAGCTGG
>NW_011475758.1:0-758 GCF_000754665.1 Bison bison bison
TAGGGAATCTACCTGATAAAGAATTTCGAATAATGATAGTGAAATTGATCCAAAATCTTGAAATCAAAAAGGAATCATAGATGAACAGCTTGGAGACAAGGATTGAGAAGATGCAAGAAAGGTTTAACAAGGACCTAGAAGAAATAAAAACGAGTCAATATATAATGAATAATGCAATAAATGAGATCTAAAACACTCTGGAGGCAAAAAATAGTAGAATAACAGAGGCAGAAGATAGGATTAGTGAATTAGAAGATAGAATGGTAGAAATAAGTGAATCAGAGAGGAAAAAAGAAAAACGAATTAAAAGACATGAGGACAATCTCAGAGACTTCCAGGACAATATTAAACGCTACAACATTCGAATCATAGGGGTCCCAGAAGAACAAGACAAAAAGAAAGACCATGAGAAAATACTTGAGGAGATAATAGTGGAAAACTTCCCTAAAATGAGGAAGGAAATAATCACTCAAGTCCAAGAAATGCAGAGAGTCCCAAACAGGATAAACCCAAGCAAAACACCCCAAGACACATATTAATCAAATTAACAAAGATCAAACACAAAGAACAAATATTAAAAGCAGCAAGGGAAGAACAACAAATAACACACAAGGGAATTCCCATAAGGATAACAGACTGATCTTTCAGTAGAAACTCTTCAAGCCAGGAGGGAATGGCAAGACATACTTAAAGTGATGAAAGAAAATACCTACAGCCCAGATTATGTACCCAGCAAGGATCTCATTCAAATATGAAGG
>NW_011475759.1:0-585 GCF_000754665.1 Bison bison bison
TTTCGCATGAGGTGGCCAAAAGTATTGGAGTTTCAGCTTTAGCATCATTCCTTCCTAAGAAATCCCAGGGCTGATCTCCTTCAGAATTGACTGGTTGGATCTCCTTGCAGTCCAAGGGACTCTCAAGAGTCTTCTCCAACACTACAGTTCAAAAGCATCAATTCTTCGGCACTCAGCTTTCTTCACAGTCCAACTCTCACATCCATACATGACCACAGGAAAAACCATAGCCTTGATTAGACGTACCTTTGTTGGCAAAATAATGTCTTTGCTTTTCAATATGCTATCTAGATTGGTCATAACTTTTCTTCCAAGAAGTAAGAGTCTTTTAATTTCATGGCTGCAGTCACCATCTGCAGTGATTTTGGAGCCCCCCAAAATAAAGTCTGACACTGTTTCCGCGTCTATTTGCCATGAAGTGAAGGGACCGGATGCCATGATCTTCGTTTTCTGAATGTTGAGCTTTAAGCCAACTTTTTCACTCCCCACTTTCACCTTCATCAAGAGGCTTTTTAGGTCCTCTTCACTTTCTGCCATAAGGGTGGTGTCATCTGTATATCTGACATTATTGATATTTCTCCTGGC
>NW_011475760.1:0-779 GCF_000754665.1 Bison bison bison
TTTTTTGCCATGCCACATGGCTTGCAGGATTTAATTCCCTGACTAGGAACTGAACCCAGGCCACCGCAGTGAAAGTACTATGTACTAACCACTGGACCACCAGAGAGTTCCCTATTTTTAGTTTTTTAAGTAGACTCCATACTATTTTCCATAGTGGCTGCACCAATTTACATTCCCAACAATGTTTGAGGGTTCTCTTTTCTCTATATCCTTTCCAACATTTGTTATTTGTAGACTTTTTGATCATAAACATCCTGACCAGTGTGAGGTGTTAACTCATTGTGGTTTTGATTTGCACTTCTCTAATAACAAGTGATTTGAGCATCTTTTCAGGTGCTTGCTAGCCATCTGTATGTCAAAAAAATTGTAATTTTTAATGTGGTGGCTGTGGTAGTCCTTACTGAGAAAGTGACTACTAAGTGAAGACTTTAAGGGAATGCAGGATAGCCATGGAGATATCAGGGAGAAGTGTTTCAGGTAGAGTAAAGAGCAAGTGCAATGATCCTGAGGCAGGAAAGCTATTGGGGCAAGAGAATAGAGTAGTAGGATATGAGGACATAAAGGTAAGAGGGATCCTAACTGTGTAGGGCTTTTGTATTTGTTATACTGTTGATGTTCAGTCGCTCAGTCATGTCTGACTCTTTGTGACCCGTGGACTGCAGCACATCAGGCTTCCCTGTCCTTCACTACCTCCAGGAGCTTGCTCAAACTCATGTCCATAAAGTTGGTGATGCCATCCAACCATCTCATCCTCTGTCCCCCCTTCTCCTCTCGTCCTC
>NW_011475761.1:0-579 GCF_000754665.1 Bison bison bison
TGGAGAAAAGGGAACCCTCTTACACTGTTGGTGGGAATGCAAACTAGTACAGCCACTATGGAGAACAGTGTGGAGATTCCTTAAAAACTGGAAATAGAATTGCCTTATGATCCAGCAATCCCACTGCTAGGCATACAGACTGAGGAAACCAGAAGGGAAAGAGAGACGTGTACCCCAATGTTCATCGCAGCACTGTTTATAATAGCCGGGACATGGAAGCAACCTAGATGTCCATCAGCAGATGAATGGATAAGAAATCAGTGGTACATATACACAATGGAGTATTACTCAGCCATTAAAAAAAAAAATACATTTGAATCAGTTCTAATGAGGTGGATGAAACTGGAGCCTATTACACAGAGTGAAGTAAGCCAGAAAGAAAAACACCAATACAGTATACTAACACATATATATGGAATTTAGAAAGATGGTAACAATAACCCTGTATACAAGACAGCAAAAGAGACACTGATGTATAGAACAGTCTTATGGACTCTTTGGGTGAGGGAGAGGGTGGGAAGATTTGGGAGAATGGCATTGAAACATGTATAATATCATGTATGAAACAACTCGCCAGTC
>NW_011475762.1:0-501 GCF_000754665.1 Bison bison bison
GACTCTGGCAAGTTGGTGGAGTAGAAGGACATGTGCTCATCTTCTCCTGTGAAAACTCCAAAATTACAACTCGATGAATTACAACATTCATCTCCTGTTAAACAACCATCAACAGGAGAACTTTGGATCCCACAAAAAAAAAGATACCCTACATTCAAGGGCAAAGGAGAAAACCAAGAAAGATGGTAGGAGGGGTGAAATTGAGTTTAGAATCAAACCCCATACCTGCCAGAGACTCAGAGGGCTCAAACAAAACCTTGTACATACCAGGACCCAGAGACCCCACGGACACTGTGCCAGACCTGTGTTTGAGTCTCCTGCAGAGGTATGGGTCAGCAGTGGCCTGCCACAGGGGCAGGGGCTCTGGGTGCAGCTCCCTGGGTCACATAGCCTGTGCATAAACCCTCTTGGAGGAGGTCATCATTAACCCACCATACAGCCGCCAAGCAAATGACCCACAAACTGCAGAACAATTATACCAAAGAAATTTTTGCACTGTTA
>NW_011475763.1:0-537 GCF_000754665.1 Bison bison bison
AAAAACAAAATAGTCAAATATCAAGAACTTATAGCTCTTCTTACATATACATATATATATATATATATACACACACATACATATTCAGTCATGTCCTCCTCTTTACAACCCATGAACTGTAGTCTGCCAGAATCCTTGTCCAGGGAATTTTCCAGGTAAGAATACTGGATTGGGTTGCCATTTCCTTCTCCAGGGGATCTTCCAACCCAGGGATTGAACTTGAATCTCTTGCATTAGCAGGTAGACTCTTGGCCACTGTACTGCCAAGTATAATTAATATGCATGTCTTCATACAGCCATTATTTTAGTATCTGCACCATGTGACGAACCTTCCCCTAAATCTGTTGTGTATACAATGCATATACTGCAATATACATGTATATTTATACTATCCCTCTGCTAATTTTTTACTGAGATAAAAATAACACTCAAAAATGTTATTTAGTATTTTAATTTTTTATGTGTTTGTTTATTTTCCTTTTGTGACCCAGACAACATGGAGTGTTTTGGATAACAGTATGGAATGCTCAGTCCTTC
>NW_011475764.1:0-791 GCF_000754665.1 Bison bison bison
GGGAGTTCCTCTTTCAGCATCCTATCATTTTGCCTTTTCATACTGTTCATGGGGTTCTCAAGGCAAGAATACTGAAGTGGTTTGCCATTCCTTTCTGCAGTGGACCACATTCTGTCAGATCTCCCCACCATGACCCATCCGTCTTGGGTTGCCCCACGGGCATGGCTTCCTTTCATTGAATTAGAAAAGGCTGTGGTCCTAGTGTGATTAGGTTGACTAGTTTTTTGTGAGTATGGTTTCAGTGCATCTGCCCTCTGATGCCCTCTTGCAACACTTACCATCTTACTTGGGTTTCCCTTACCTTGGGCGTGGGGTATCTCTTCAGGGCTGCTCCAGCAAAATGCAGCTGCTGCTCCTTACCTTGGACGAGGGGTATCTCCTCACCACCGCCCTTCCTGACCTTCAACGTGCGATAGCTCCTCTAGGCCCTCCTGCGCCCCTGCAGCCACCACTCCTTAGACACTAAATACTTCTAATTTTTTTTAATTATATTTAATTTTTAAACTTTACATAATTGTATTAGTTTTGCCAAATATCAAAATGAATCTGCCACAGGTATACATGTGTTTCCCATCCTGAACCCTCCTCCCTCCTCCCTCCCCATACCATCCCTCTGGGTCATCCCAGTGCACTAGCCCCAAGCATCCAGTATCGTGCATCGAACCTGGACTGGCATCTCGTTTCATACATGATATTTTACAAGTTTCAATGCCATTCTCCCAAATCTTCCCACCCTCTCCCTCTCCCACAGAGTCCATAAGACTGTTCTATACATCAGTGTCTCTTTTGCT
>NW_011475764.1:4693-6285 GCF_000754665.1 Bison bison bison
CTTGTTTTTGTATCCATTCAGCCAGTCTTTGTCTTTTGGTTGGGGCATTCAACCCATTTACATTTAAGGTAATTACTGATAAGTATGATCCCGTTGCCATTTACTTTATTGTTTTGGGTTCGAATTTATACACCGTTTTTATGTTTCCTATCTAGAGAATATCCTTTAGTATTTGTTGGAGACCTGGTTTGGTGATGCAGAATTCTCTCAGCTTTTGCTTGTCTGAAAAGCTTTTGATTTCTCCTTCATACTTGAATGAGATCCTTGCTGGGTACAATAATCTGGGCTGTAGGTTATTTTCTTTCATCATTTTAAGTATGTCTTGCCATTCCCTCCTGGCTTGAAGAGTTTCTATGGAAAGATCAGCTGTTATCCTTATGGGAAGTCCCTTGTGTGTTATTTGTTGTTTTTCCCTTGCTGCTTTTAATATTTGTTCTTTGTGTTTGATCTTTGTTAATTTGATTAATATGTGTCTTGGGGTGTTGTGCCTTGGGTTTATCCTGTTTGGAACTCTCTGGGTTTCTTGGACTTGGGTGATTATTTGCTTCCCCATTTTAGGGAAATTTTCAACTATTATCTCCTTAAGTATTTTCTCATGGTCTTTCTATTTGTCTTCTTCTTCTGGAACCCCTATGATTCAAATGTTGTAGCATTTAATATTGTCCTGGAGGTCTCTGAGATTGTCCTCATTTCTTTTAATTCGTTTTTCTTTTATCCTCTCTGATTCATTTATTGCTACCATTCTATCTTCTAATTCACTAATCCTATCTTCTTCCTCTGTTATTCTACTATTTGTTGCCTCCAGAGTGTTTTTAATTTCATTTATTGCATGATTCATTATATATTGACTCTTTTTTATTTCTTCTAGGTCCTTGTTAAACCTTTCTTGCATCTTCTCAATCCTTGTCTCCAAGCTATTTATCTGTGATTCCACTTTAATTTCAAGATTTTGGATCAATTTCACTATCATTATTTGGAATTCTTTATCAGGTAGATTCCCTATCTCTTCCTCTTTTGTTTGGTTTGGTGGCATTTATCCTGTTCCTTTATCTGCTGGCTATTCCTCTGTCTCTTCATCTCATTTAAATTGCTGAGTTTGGGGTGTCCTTTCTGTATTCTGGCAGTTTGTGGAGTTCTCTTTATTGTGGCTTTTCCTCGCTGTGTGTGGGTTTGTACAGGTGGCTTGTCATGGTTTCTTGGTTAGGGAAGCTTGTGTCGGTGTTCTGGTGGGTGGAGCTGTATTTCTTCTCTCTGGAGTGCAATGAAATGTCCAGTAATGAATTATGAGATGTCTATGGTATTGGGGTGACTTTGGGCAGCTTGTATTTTGAAGCTCAGGTCTGTGTTCCTTTGTTGCTGGAGAATTTGCTTGATATGTCTTGCCTTGGAACTCGTTGGCCCTTGTGTGGTGCTTGGTTTCCGTGTTGGTATGGTGGCGTTTGATGAGCTCCTGTCAATTAATGTTCCTTGGAGTCAGGAGTTCCCTCGAGTCAGGGTTTGGACTCAAGCCTCCTGCTTCCAGTTATCAGTCTTATTTTTACAGAAGTTTCAAAACTTCTCCTTCTATACAGCACCATTGATAAAACATCTAC
>NW_011475764.1:9298-11191 GCF_000754665.1 Bison bison bison
ACTAGATACTCAGAACCAGTCAAAGTAAGATGACTGGCTAAAGAAAACCCCGAAGAAATAACCCATATAAATCATATAAACTACCATGAAGGGGCTACTCTCTCTGAGGCCATATGTGTGTCTATCCACATGTACTCTTTTTCCTCCTCATAAACTTTACTTGTTTCACTACTTTCCATTTTCGTAGGAATGCTTTTCTGAAAAATCAAAAGGTCAAGGTCTTGTCATTGGTCTTGTAGCTAGGATTCAGCTATCTCACTGCCGGCCCAGTCTCAATCTCTGGCTGGAAAATGAAATCCTGCTTTAAGCCACTGCAGGACAAGACCACTGGAGATAGCAAGCCTAAGCCTACCTCAAATATGCACAATGAATACCTTTAAACATAGGACCTGAATTTCCACTTTTAAATAAAGTGCATAGGTTAGTCTGATGCATACTACAGTTTGAAAATCAGAGTTTAGCACTGGAATTATTATGTCAGAAAACAACAAGTCACCACAATGCAATTGTTTTTGAGTAATTATGAATGCAATGGCATGAATAAAAGTGTTACATTTATAGTCTCAATGAGAATCTGAATTTTAAGGCATTAAATAATTCTTAATTTTATAAGCTTTATAATCTGGGAGTTCACCATAGACAGAATGGAGAAAAAATTTCTACTAGATATTTTGAAGAGGAGCTAAAACAACATAAATTCCAGAAATTTCAAACAGAAATTGCAACAATAGGAAATTAGAAACAATCAGAGGATACTATCAAAACATTTTGACACAGCTCACTTGGCAGCAAACCACATTAGGTCAGGGAGAACTGCAATTCAGAAGTAAGAATAGAACTACAAAGTGTGAGAAATAAATGACCATAGGAAAAACAAATGTATCATTAAATGGTCATCTCTCCACTTTTTGGAGACATTGTTATGTTCTCTCTGTATCTTCTCTTTTCCAGGTGAAATATCCACTATAGTTTTTATTGTTCTTTATGTTATTTGGATTTCAGACCCTGGTAGCAATTTCATGCTTTTTCATTTCTTGTTATATTAATTATACACTGATTTTTTTTTTACTCACTGTTTACAAAATGATAGAAATAATGTTATTAGCACACTTGGTTCATACTAAGAGTTTGGATGCTTATGGACTTTATTTACTTCTTAAAAGTTTTATTAGAGTATAGTTGATTTACAATGTCATGCTAGCTTCGGGTGTACAGCAAAGTGAATCTGTTATATATATATATATATATATATGTGTGTGTGTGTGTGTGTGTGTGTGTATCCACTCTTTTTAAAAGGATTTCCTGGTGATGCAGAGGTAAAGAATATGTCTACAATGCAGAATGCCTGGGTTCAGTCCCTTGGTTCTAAAGATCCCCTGGAGAAGAAAATGGCAACCCACTCTAGTATTCTTGCCTGGAGAATTCCATGAACAGAGAAGCCTGGCAAACTACAGTCCATAGGGTCACAAAGAGTCGGACACGACTGTATGATTAACACTTTGCAAAATTCTTTTATTCCTTGGAAGTTTGAAGATATTACTCCATAGACTTGTAGAAGCTATCAATAGCATTGCTGAGGAGAAATTTGCAGCCAATCTGATTCACATTTTTTGAGTTTTGCTTTTATTTATTTATTTTAAGCTGTGTAAGCTTTTAGAAACTTATTTTTATTCTCAGTGTTATGAACTTTTGTTAGGACATCTTTAGGACTTTTTTCATATATTCTGAATGACAGGCTGCAGGTTCATTTAATTCAATAATTTTGGTCTCACTTCAGCTCTAGTATATATTCTTCTATTCTTTCTTTTATTACTATCTGTTGGCTCTCTTGGATTGATCAATGACTTAACTTCTCCTTATAGTGTACATCTCTATTTCATATGATTTTCTTTC
>NW_011475765.1:0-632 GCF_000754665.1 Bison bison bison
CCGCTTGCTAATGGTGTGTGCAGGCGTCTGCGCTGCTTCTCCGCTGGGGGAGTTACCGTAGGGCTCGCAATCTGCGAGGTTTAATTGTTTATTTATTTTTTCTCCCTGTTATCTTGCCCTCTGTGCTTCCAAAGCTCGGCACAGATTCGGCAGTCAGAAGGTTTCCTGGTGTTTGGAAACTTCTCTCTTTTTAAGACTCCCTTCCCAGGACGGAGCTCCATCCCTCCCTCTTTTGTCTCTTTTTTTGTCTTTTCTATTTTTTCCTACCACCTTTTGAAGAGTTGGGTTGCTTTTCTGGGTGCCTGATGTCCTCTGCCGGCATTCAGAAGTTGTTTTGTGGAATTTACTCGACGTTTAAATGCTCTTTTGATGAATTTGTGGGGGAGAAAGTGTTCTCCCCGTCCTACTCCTCCGCCATCTTGGCTCCTCCCCACTTCTAATTCTTGAAGTCACAGAGACTTTCCCAACTATAAAGATCCTTGAAGGTCAAAAAGGGAGAGGGTTCCACCCTAGAGTAAATGATGTCAGCCTACCCATAGGGCTTTTCACTGGAGTTCTTCTTGGCTAAAAGATACATGTGCACACATGGGAGGGTCTTGAGATATACTAGATACTCAGAACCAGTCAAAGTA
>NW_011475766.1:0-545 GCF_000754665.1 Bison bison bison
GGAACAGGTTGGTCTTAGTCCTTATGAGATGCTATATAGGAGACCTTTTGTTTATGTCAATGACCTCTTTCTAGATCCAGAGTTTCAGACCCTCCAGTCTTATACCATGGCCACTGGACAATTCCAACAGGATATATGCTTGTGGGGTATGAACCAGGACCTAAAAATTCTAAGGAGTCACCACTATATGTTCCAGGGTCTGAAGTCCTAGTTGAAGTCTGGAAAGATGGGTCCCCAAAGGCTGAACTCCAGCGCACATGGTAGGGCCCCTACCCTGTAATACTTTCTACCCCCACAGCAGTCAAGGTACCAGGACATGCCTCCTGGATTCACTACTCACAAGTCAAGCCATGGAAGAAAACAGAAGCAGAGTAATAAGTATTGAGCAATACACCTGTGAGCCCCTGGGAGATCTCAGATACCTATTCAGAACTACAAATAAGTGCCATTCTAATGAACACCCCCAAAATCTGGTTTCTGGAGACACGATTTCTCAGAGTCTGAGTGAACCCCGGGAGTTTCTGAAGGACAGGGAGGCCTGGCGT
>NW_011475767.1:0-1730 GCF_000754665.1 Bison bison bison
TTGGTCAAATCTGGCTGTGGAATGGCATACTGTCCTTGAATGGTATAGGCCTCTAGAGGTGGTCCCTCCAGGTCAGGGTTGAGGCACATGGACGGGGTGGTGTGGGGAAAGCTCGCACTGTCGCTGCCTGTGCTGTACCTGTCCCGACCACCTGCAAAGATGACCGGAGAACTGGACGGCTTGGGCCGGTACGGGATGGTCACGCCCTTCGGGGGGGACTGGGAGAGAGTCTCCAACATAACCACGCAGATCTGTTTCACACACTCAATGATGGATTGCGGAATGCCAGCAATAGTGATGGCCCGCTCAGTTGAGTTGGGGAGCATATCCCCTGCCACTTGGACCTGAGCCCCTGTACTCTCTCGTATTTCCTTGATCTTGCAACCACCTTTCCCAATGAGAGAGCCACACTGACTAGCAGGGACCACCAGCCTCAGGGTGACTGGGGGTCTACTGGCAGCTGTGCTATTGGTCATAGAGCTGCTGATGTCCTCTTCCAGTTTATCAATGATCATAGCAAAGGCTTTGAAGATGGCATTAGTGGGTCCAGCCAAAGTGATAATCCTTTCAGGACAATTCCCTTCTGAGATGTTTATACGTGCACCACTCTCCTCGTGCATCTTCTTAACTGATTCTCCTTTCTTTCCGATGATACTGCCAACTTCCTTTCCATGCATAAGTAGCCGGATGGTGAGAGTGACATTTAATCCACCTTCAATCACTCCGGTGTCCATGTCGAGCAGTGTTCTGAGGAGCTGGACTTTGAGTGGTCAAGTCTTTGGTCACTGGTGGGGGTGAAAGCCAAAAACTGAAATGCAAACATGACCAAACTCAGAGTAGGAAACAATAGAAATATTTCCCAATGTTACTTTAGTCATTATCAATGTTTTCTAGCTGACTCTTTTCCTTAAATGACAGTGTATCAGTCGGCAGGCTTGTATACATCCAGCACACTGCATTAACAGCTCAGATTCTGTTACAAAGTATATAAAGCAACTTTCCAGTCTACTCTCATTAATGATAGGGTTTCCGCTGACTCTCAGGATGTGAAAGATTCCTTCAATTGGCAATGGTTCTAAGGGGAACTGCTGAACCTGCACCAGTTGTCCTTTAGCAGAATAAGCTTCCAAAGAATACAGAAACACCTGGAAATCATGAGGGCAAACCTCAAGCTAACTATACACTGAGGGCTATGACTTTGGCTTCCCTATTATGAAGCCATTCAGGTTGAAAGCTACAAAGGACACATGTAAATGTTTTTATTGGCAGCAATTTTTAGGTTAAAAAAATTAAGATGTATCTTCACCTTAAAATTCTGAATGTGAATACACGTCACCAAATAATTTTTAAAAGATTTAAATCAACAACCTCACTGAAAAAGGCATTATCTGAAATGCCTTCTATGCAAGCTGGGTTCCACATTCCCCTTTGGGAAATGACTCAATACATTAAGTGCAGCCTGAGTCGTCTTTTCCCAACCAAACTTGATAGTCACTCAAGATCTGAATTTACCTGTTTCCGCATTAACCTGTTACTACTCAAGTCTTTATTCAAATTATTTAATCTTAAATTTTCTTCCAAAGGAAACAATCAAAATGATAGCTGGTATCTCTAAAAATTTATTGTGTGGTTGTTTTAAGCAAGAGCAGTAATGAGACTTTCCTACTGAGGCCCTTTCCCCACGTAAGCACTAAAGCAATGTTACTAACATTTCTGCTTTAACTGATAAA
>NW_011475768.1:0-984 GCF_000754665.1 Bison bison bison
ACCATGGGGAGGACTGGGGAGCTGGAGACAGCAGGGAGATGAGTACTACATGTACTTGTGCAGTACCAGGGGGAATCAGGCGATGACTATTTGAGTATTCTAGATCCTGTGTCTTCCAGGCCATAGGGCTAAGAACAGAGGCTTTGAACCCAAAGTACCCACGTCTGGCTCCACCACTTCCTGGATATGAGTCAATGGGCCAGTTACTGACCTTCTCTGAGCCTCAGTTTCCTCATCTGTAAAATCAAGCTAATAATCATATCTACCCCTTAATAAAGATAAAATAACCTCACACATGGAAAATGTTTCTGACATTGTTTGACAGCTATTTCTACCCTGACTTTACAGAGAGGAGTATTGAGGGCCCAAGGGTAGAATCCCAAACCTCTCAACTGATTTTTCAAAGTGAAAGGCATTATGTGCTACTAGTTTTTAGAAATTCAGGAAACTGATTTTCAAAGGAAAAAATTTGTATTGCTTTTAGGAACTTTATCATGCTTTAAAATTATACCTTTCCTTTAGTGTGTAAGATTTTGAAATTATGATTTGCTGAAATGAACTTACTATCAATAGCATCTAGATATCTCTGAAAATTATAAAATAGCCTGTCAAGAGGCTAATAAAATAGTATAGTTAGTCACCTCCCCCTAATTTAAGCCATTTAACTCCCTTTTCCTAGTTGTAGAAATGGAAGTGAGTGGCTTGTGCTACAGTCAATTGAGATGATTATATGTGAGGTTTTAGAGGACAATGGTTAATTGTGATAGTTTGGATATAAACTGTTTACTCCTTTGTCCATGGTGTTGTTTAAAACACAGTAATTCCATGTAACAATTGTTTAGAACAACCGCTAAAAAAGGCAAAAAGGGTAAGTGGACCTTCTGAACAAGAGAACCAGTGTCTAACCGTACAAGCTCATCTATTTTCACTTTTGGATTCTTAACCTCTTACTTTCTGCTGTGTATGATTTTTCTAATGATCCAG
>NW_011475769.1:0-507 GCF_000754665.1 Bison bison bison
TCTTGATTCCAGCTTGTGCTGCATACAGTTCATTTCTCATGATGTACTCTGCATATAAGTTAAATAAGCAAGGTGACAATATACAGCTTTGACGTACTCCTTTTCCTATTTGGAACCAGTCTGTTGTTACATGTCCAGTTCTAAATGTTACTTCCTGACCTGTATATAGGTTTCTCAAGAGGCATGTCAGGTGGTCTGGTATTCCCAACTCTTTCAGAATTCTCCACAGTTTATAGTGATCCACACAGTCAAAGATTTTGGCATAGTCAATAAAGCAGAAATAGATGTTTTTCTGGAACTCTCTTGCTTTTTCCATGATACAGCAGATGTTGACAATTTGATCTGTTGTTCCTCTGCCTTTTCTAAATCTAGCTTGAACATCTGGAAGTTCGTGGTTCATGTATTGCTGAAGCCTGGCTTGGAGAATTTTGAGCATTACTTTACTAGTGTGTGAGATGAGTGCAATTGTGTGGTAGTTTGAGACTTCTTTGGCATTGCCTTTCTTTG
>NW_011475770.1:0-556 GCF_000754665.1 Bison bison bison
TCATCAGGTATGCCTTCTTTCCCCAAGTTGTCTCAGTTACCATCTTATTCTTTAGATTTCTCAGACTTGAGTCAGAATCCAGTTCACCATGTCTCCAAATCTTCAGCAAACTTAAGTTCTCAAAGTGTGTTCTTTGAAGCCCTTCTCATTAACCTTAAGATGAGGGACAGACAAGCCCTGCATCACTAAAAAGTAGGGGATGGGATGGGGATACATACCTTGACACTCTCCCTCAAGAAATTCTCCATCTCTTTTCTCTGACGTCTTGAACAGTTTTGCTGCAGCTCTTTTATACCTTTGAGTATTGAGGAGCCAAGTGTTTCCACACTGGTTAAAGTTTATATCCTTGCCTTCCTGCATGGATGATGTAGATGTCAGAGTAGTTGATACCTATTTTCCTGGAGTCTCAGCCAAAGTAGAGACAACTGTTTAGTAACAGCTTTGGGAATATAACTTTGAAAATCTTTAATGCAGTCTATGAGATACCTTTTCATTGAAATTGCACATTGTAAAGGCTGTTTGTTTTGTATGTGCTTGTTAGAGTCAGTAATGCTGG
>NW_011475771.1:0-767 GCF_000754665.1 Bison bison bison
CAATAAGCATGCACGGTTGTACATACGTGCATGGATGTACCAGGTACAAGCTCAGGGATGCAACCGGGTACACACTCAGGAAGGGGTGTTTCTGAGCTGCAAATCCAACAGCTTCAGTCTGCAGCTCAAATTAGCCTCTCCAAGGTCCCAGTTGGCTAAAGGGAGATGGGGGAGTTCTGGGCACTGGGACCGGACCACGGGAAGGTTCCTTCAGCTCTTTTTCACTGGTTGACCTCAGGAAAGTATGTAAAATCTCAGCTTTCTCCTCCATAAATGGAATGACTAGCACCCACCTCCCCTGGATGGACCACTTACTATGTGCCAGGCACTGTTCTGAGGCCTGTACAAGTCCTAACTCACCCCATTCTTCCAGCCAGCTTAGTACGTGGACCCCTCTCTTATGGGTAAGGAACCTGCACAGAGAGGTGCAGAAGCTTGTCCCAGGTCACACAGCTAGGCAGTGGCAGAGTTGGATTTAACCGAGTATGGCTGCAGAGCCTTCATTCACCATCCTTAGAGGACCCCTCCTCATGGAGAGACTATGAGGGTTACTATCTCCACAGATGTTGTTCAGTCGCTCAGTTGTGTCCCACCCTTTGCAACCCCACAGACTGCAGCACACCAGGCTTCCCTGTCCTTCACTATCTCCCTGAGTTTCCTTAAACTCATGTCCATTGAGTTGATGATGCCATCCAACCGTCTCATCCTCTGTTACCCCCTTCTCATCTTGCCCTCAATCTTTCCCAGCATCAGGGTCTTTTCCAGTG
>NW_011475772.1:0-567 GCF_000754665.1 Bison bison bison
GAATGGGTTCATGCGTGTGCATGACCGAGTCCCTTTGCCATCCACCTGAAACTATCACAGCATTCTTAATCGGCTATAACCCAATACAAAACAAAACACATACAGATCCTTATGAAGAGCTGTTACAAATCAATAAAAAAAGAACAAACACCCTAGTAGAAAAGCAGGTAAAGAACATGATTATTATTTTCACAGAAGAGATTCAAAAGGCATGAACTGAGAAAGGAAAACAACTTTAGTAATAATCAAAGAAAGAAAACTTAAAATCGAAATGAGACAAAAGGTACTGATTAGATCAACAACTTTTTTGGGGGCGGGGGGCGGGTAGAACTGGCTTACAAGGTAAATCAGGATATGAAAACATAGGCAAGCATGTGCAAGGATTGTGTGTTTCATGAAAAGTAAGAACAACTTTACCAAGGAGCAATTTGATGGTCTCTATTAAAAATTTAAACATGCTTTGAGTTTGATCCCTGGATGGGGAAGATGCCCCAAAGGAGGAAATGGCAACCCACTCCAGTATTCCTGCCTGGAGAATCCCATGGACAGAGGAGCCTGGCGGGCTAC
>NW_011475773.1:0-1171 GCF_000754665.1 Bison bison bison
TTATGAAAGCCTAAAATATGGTACTGGCTTAGCAGTGTGATAGCAGGAATAAAGGACACAGACACTGCAAGCGAAAAAATCTGGTGACTCTTGTTCTGCTGCTGCAAAACTTTTGGTTACAGTATCTCCCAGGATAGGGCCTCCCAGGTAACTCAGTGGTAAAGAATCCACCTGCCAATGCAGGAGACACAGGGGATGCATGCAGGTTTGACCCCTGGGTTGGGAAGATCCTCTAGAGAAGGAAATGGCACCCCACTCCAGTGCTCTTGCCTGGAAAATCCCATGGATAGAGGAGCCTGGTGGGCTACAGTCCATGGGGTCCCAAAGAGTCAGACATGACTGAGTGACTGAACATGTGCATCTGCATGCACACACATGCACACACACACACACTCACACATATCTCCTGCAATAATTCAGAAGGCAAATCATATGCCTACACGTCTACATTCCAGGAAAAGAGGCTAAACAGAAAGCCAGAATATCACCATGTAGCTGCAGCTCCTTGCCACTTTCTGACAAGTTATTACAAAAGAGAAATGATATCAGGCAAGAACTGTCCAGTTTATAAGAGGTCTGGAGCTTGACAAAGGAAAAACTTAACTTAACGTATGCACTCTCAAATATCAGGAGCTAAGACTGTTTTCACTCATATTCTTTTTCAAAAACCTTACATAAATCCAAACAGAGGAATAAAGCAGTGATTCTCACGCAGGGACATTTTGCTTCCCCAGGGAACACTTAGCAATGTCTAGTGACACTTTTGGCTAGGACAACTGAGACAGTGATACTGGCATCTCCTAGATAGAGACCAGGGATGCTGCTAACATCTTTGAAACCACAGGACAGCCCTACACAATAAAGACTTTACTAAGGCTTCCATAAGCCTCCTGGAAGAAATCACAGGAAGCGAAGTCTTTGACATTGGTTTTGTCAATGATTTTATAAATACAATACCTAAAACACAAGTGACAAAGCTAAAATAAATAAATGGGACCACATCAAACTAAAAAGTTTCTGCACAGCAAAAGAAACAACAAAATGAGGTTATCTCAGAGTGGGGTAAAATATTTGCAAACCACATATCTGATAAGGGCTTACTATCCAAAATATATAAAGAACTCATATAACCCAACAGCAGAAAAAACAACAAAACAAACAGAAAAAAAAA
>NW_011475774.1:0-537 GCF_000754665.1 Bison bison bison
GTCCCTGGGGCCACAAAGAGTCAGACGTGACTGAGCAACTTCACTTTCACTTTTCACTTTCATGCATTGGAGAAGGAAATGGCAACCCACTCCAGTATCCTTGCCTGGAGAATCCCATGGATGGAGGAGCGTGGTAGGCTGCCGTCTACAGGGGTCGCACAGAGTCGGACACGACTGAAGCAACTTCACAGCAGCAGCAGCAGCAGAGGAAGCCATATTCAGACTACCAACAAATAAAGTAAGCAACTTATTACAGATCAGGATTTTATATATGTTATAGTACCCAATAAGCTATGGTGGAGCTTCCCTGGTGGTCCAATGGTTAAGACTTCCTGCTTGCAATGCAGGAAATATGGGTTCTGTTGTTGGTCAGGATCTAGGATCCCCCATACCTTGCTCCATGGCCAAAAAAACAAAAGAAAGAAACAAATAAGCTATGGGTTACAGGGACTTCAAAGAGGGTACTGGGGAGAAGACTTGTTTTTCTTTTTTTGGCTGTACCATGTGGCTTATGGGATCTCAGTTCCCTGACCAGGA
>NW_011475775.1:0-525 GCF_000754665.1 Bison bison bison
CTCTAATTTTCTTGAAGAGATCTCTAGTCTTTCCCATTCTGTTGTTTTCCTGTATTTCTTTGCATTGATTGCTGAGGAAGGCTTTCTTATCTCTTCTTGCTATTCTTTGGAACTCTGCATTCAGATGCTTATATCTTTCCTTTTCCCCTTTGCTTTTCGCTTCTCTTCTTTTCACAGCTATTTGTAAGGCCTCCCCAGACAGCCATTTTGCTTTTTTGCATTTCTTTTCCATGGGGATGGTCTTGATCCCTGTACAATGTAACAAACCTCATTCCATAGTTCATCAGGCACTCTATCTATCAGATCTAGGCCCTTAAATCTATTTCTCACTTCCACTGTATAATCATAAGGGATTTGATTTAGGTCATACCTGAGTGGTCTAGTGGTTTTCCCCACTTTCTTCAATTTAAGTCTGAATTTGGTAATAAGGAGTTCATGATCTGAGCCACAGTCAGGTCCTGGTCTTGTTTTGGTTGACTGTGTAGAGCTTCTCCATCTTTGGCTGCAAAGAATATAATCAATCTG
>NW_011475776.1:0-727 GCF_000754665.1 Bison bison bison
ATATTGCAAGACCAAGCATAAGAAAGCAAAAATGTTAAAATGAAAATTACTTAGGAAGAAACATATTCTAAATCATTTTGTGTTAAGTTCTGTAAAGTGTTTCTTGGGCCAAACTGAGGGTCTTGCCCTGTGAAATGTTAAGCTCAGCCTCTGTGACTGGGCTCACAGTGAATTATTGTGTAAGTGCAGTATTTTGCTATCACTGAGGTGGTCAGCATTAGCTATGGGACGCAGTATTCAAAATGTGTATTTCGTGCAATTCATCCCACTTTTGGCATTTTCTTACGTTTAAGTGTTTATGTTTTCTATTTGGAAGTGCAAAAGTAAATAGTCGCATTTGTGAGCCACAGCTTCTTTTTCACCATATAAATAAAATCTTTGTGCTAATAGGGAATGTACTTGTCAGTTTTAAGGTTTCTGCAAGTAGAAGCACATCACTCAATATTTAAAATCCTCAGAGCTGTCAAATCAACGCCGGCCACATCGCGTAAAATAGACAACGTCACCTGTTGTGAGAACTGAAGAACCTTGTTCGTACTAATCGACCTGTTATCACAGCCTTTAAAGATACATTGTTCCATTCAGTGGATCTAGGGGCAGTCTCTGAGTCCTGAGAACCGGCTGACTGTTTTCATATACCAGATCAGCGCTGTAAACACCTCCACACCAAGTGCTCTCATCCATGAAGAGACAAGGGCCATTCCAGCGGAGTCGGATTAAATGAAAA